>NC_052337.1:8390497-8635640 GCF_016432855.1 Salvelinus namaycush
ACCACGTTCATCTGTGCAAACAATAGTACGCAAATATAAACACAATGGGACCATGCAGCTGTCATACCGCTCAATAAGAAGACGCATTCTGTCTCCTAGAGATGAACGTACTTTGGTGCGAAAAATGCGAATCAATCCCAGAACAACAGCAAAGGACCTTGTGAAGCGTGAACCGTGGGGCGACGCACAATTGGCTTAGCGTCGTCCGGGTCCGGGTTAGGGAGGGTTTGGCCGGTAGGGATATGTGGATATTGTAAAGTGTAAAGTGTATATTGTAAAGTGGTTGTTCCACTGGATATCATAAGGTGAATGCACCAATTTGTAAGTCGCTCTGGATAAGAGCGTCTGCTAAATGACTTAAATGTAAATGTGAAGCTGCTGGAGGAAACGGGTACAAAAGTATCTATATCCACAGTAAAACGAGTCCTATATCGACATAACCTGAAAGGCCGCTCAGCAAGGAAGAAGCCACTGCTCCAAAACCGCCATAAAAAAGCCAGACTATGGTTTGCAACTGCACACGGGGACAAAGATCGTACTTTTTGGAGAAATGTCCTCTGGTCTGATGAAACAAAAATAGAACTGTTTGGCCATAATGACCATCTTTATGTTTGGAGGAAAAAGGGGGAGGCTTGCAAGCCGAAGAACACCATCCCAACCGTGAAGCACGAGGGTGGCAGCATCATGTTGTGGGGGTGCTTTGCTGCAGGAGGGACAGGTTCACTTAACAAAATAGATGGCATCATGAGGGAGGACAATTATGTGGATATATTGAAGCAACATCAAGACATCAGTCAGGAAGTTAAAGCTTGGTCACAAATGTGTCTTCCAAATGGACAATGACCCCAAGCATACTTCCAAAGTTGTGGAAAAATGGCTTAAGGACAACAAAGTCAAGGTATTGGAGTGGTCATCACAAAGCCCTGACCTCAATCTTATAGAACATTTGTGGGCAGAACTGAAAAAGCATGTGCAAGCAAGGAGGCCTACAAACCTGACTCAGTTACACCAGCTCTGTCAGGAGGAATGGGCCAAAATTCACCCAACTTATTGTGGGAAGCTTGTGCAAGGCTACCCAAAACGTTTGACCCAAGTTAAACAATTTAAAGGCAATGCTGCCAAATACTAATTGAGTGTGTGTTAACTTCTGACCCACTGGGAATGTGATGAAACAAATTAAAGCTGAAATAAATAATTGTCTCTACTATTATTCTGACATTTCACATTCTTAAAATAAAGTGGTGATCCTAACTGACCTCAAACAGGACATTTTTACTTGGATTAAATGTCAGGAATTGTGAAAAACGGAGTTTAAATGTATTTGGCTAAGGTTTATGTAAACTTCCGACTTCAACTGTATAGCTCATCTCTTGGCGGTAGTACAGTATCACCAAGTTCAACCCAGAGTCTCTCATAGCATTCAGTCAGCCCGCTGACACACCAATCAAATCACAATATATAGTTGAACAGAGCAATACTCAACCAGGGCCAGATGGATTACCAGGACGTGTACTCTGAGCATGCGCTGACCAACTGGAAAGTGTCCTCGCTGACGTTTTCAACTGGTCCCTGACCGAGTCTGTAAAACCAACATGTTTCAAGCAGACCACCATAGTCCCTGTTCCCAAGAACACCAAGGTAACCTGCCTAAATGACTACCGACCCGTAGCACTCACGTCTGTAGCCATGAAGTGCTTTGAATGGCTGGTCATGGCACACATAAACACCATCATCCCAGAAACCCTGGACCCATTACAATTTGCAAACCGCCCCAACAGATCCACAGATGATGCAATCTCTATTGCACTTGTTGTGTCTTTGACTATGCCAGATTAATTGCTATGACATGCTATTCTATAAAATAATTTCTCCGTAATTAATGATTGAACTAATCATGTAAATATAATTAACTAGAGAGGGACACCACTAAATAATATTTATAGAGCTGTTATCTTCCGAATAAACTCTTAAAGATTTAGTAATATTTTACATCCATAGCAGTCACATTAATCGTAATTTTATTCAGTCTCATCTGAAAGTGGTAAATCCTTGGTTATCTGCAAGAATCCTGGCTAACAAGTTGAATCAGCAATACAAAATTGGGTTTAATTATTTATTTACTAAATACCTAACTAATCACACATATACAATTAAATCACAAATTGCCGTCATAAAGGCAAACGTCCCTAGCGGGCGGAACAGATATGACAGCTTGTTACACAAAGGGAAGGGGCGGGATTTTGGTGAAAGAGCGGGAGACTGGAACATAGGCGAGCTGTTCTATCGTAAATACAGTATCTTATGCATTCTAAATTACCGCCCATTTGAAAAAGGAAAATGCAATAAATATTTACTCTGAGCTGCGCTTCAGTAGGTTGGTGGTAGATGGAAGACCGTATCGCCAACCCGAGTCCTCTGTCCTTTGAAGAATGTCTCTGGTGGTCACTGGATACGTTGGAGTAACGTTGTGTGTAGTAGACGGGATACTCTGACTGTCCTTCCTAACCTACGTTTGTAGCAGCTGTTGCTAACTCAACGGCTAGGAGGTATCACTTCTGTAGTGAATACGAGTTCAAAGTTCATACCATTTACAACCAAAGTCCATGCTGATGTTGGCTTAGTTCTGTAGTTATTATCTGAACCATTCTGACATCGGATCGTCATCCTAAATGTACCCGGAACAGGAAGTTATATTTTTGTCAATGGCTTTTATAGTGGAGGGAGAGGGGTGTGTCTGAAAAGTTTATAACCCATGTCTCTTCACAGGGGCGGGCCCCTAGTTGAGCAGAAGCCCAAATTTATGAAAATCCAAATCTCTCATTTGGAAGCTAAAATTACATTTAATCTCTTCACAAATAATATCATATTCAAACATTTGAATTAAACAACAATTCCATGTGAATCCGATACCTCTGACGTTTAGACTTTCCACAGTAGAGTTTGTCATTCTGTCAGAGGGCAACCGAACTGACATAATATACCTTAAGTACCACCGCATATGTTCAGTTGGTCGGATTACCAGAATATAGTTCATTTCCCCCCACTTCTGATGTTCCCAGAATCTCTATGTTAACCAAGGGGTTTTCTTATGTCACATCAGTTATAGTAGGGAGAGGGAAAAGGGGGAAAAGAGGTATTTATGACTGTCATAAACCTACCCCTAGGCCAACGTCATGACACACTCCACACTGCCCTTTTCCACTTGGACAGAAGGAACACCTACGTGAGAATGCTATTCATTGACTACAGCTCAGTGTTCAACACCATAGTGCCCTCAAAGCTCATCCCTAAGCTAAGGACCCTGGGACTAAACACCTCCATCTGCAACTTGATCCTGGACTTCCTGACAGGCCACCCCTAGTTGGTAAGGGTAGGTAATGACACATCTGCCACGCTGATCCTCAACACAAGGGCCCCTCAGGGTGCGTGATCAGTCCCGTCCTGTACTCCTTGTTCACTCATGACTGCACGGCCAGGCCAAGCACGACTCCAATAATATCATTAAGTTTGCCGACGACACAACAGTGGTAGGCATGATCACCGACAACGATGAGACAGCCTATAGGGAGGTCAGAGACCTGGCAGTGTGGTGCCAGGATAACAATCTCTCAACGTGATCAAGACAAAGGAGATGATTGTGGACTACAGGAAAAGGAGGGCCGAGCACGCCCCCATTCTCATCAACGGGGCTGTAGTGGAGCAGGTTGAGAGCTTCAAGTTCCTTGGTGTCCACATCACCAACAAACTATCATGGTCCAAACACACCAAGACAGTCGTGAAGAGGGCACGACAGGGTAGTGCGTATGGCCCGGTACATCACTGGGGCCAAGCTTCCTGCCATCCAGGACCTATATACCAGTCGGTGTCAGATGAAGACCCAAACACTTGCCATAGACTCCAGCCACTCTAGTCATAGACTGTTCTCTCTCTCTGCTACCACATGGCAAGTGGTACCGGAGCGCCAAGTCTAGGTCCAAAAGGCTTCTTAACAGCTTCTACCCCCAGCCATAAGACTCCTGAACAGCTAATCAAATGGCTCCCTGGACTATTTGCACCCCCCATTGATAGACTTAGAGGGGCAATCTGTAGTTGCTACATCGGACTTATAAATGATATATACAGTACCAGTCAAAAGTTTGGACACTACTCATTCAAGGGTTTTCATTTATTTTTACTATTTCCTACATTGTAGAATAATAGTGAAGACATCAAAACTATGAAATAAAGGAATCATGTTGTAACCAAAGAAGTGTTGAACAAATCATAATATATTTTAGATTCCTTTATGTAGCCACCCTTTGCCTTGATGACAGCTTTGCACAACTTTTGTCAAAGCATGCAATTCCATTAGCACAGCATTTATTTTTCAACTGGAACCAATCAGTCCTCCATGATAACAAAATCTTAAACAACAGAGTAGGGCTGCCACATAAGTCCTTAGTTTTGGGGTCATGCTCAGGTAAAACTACACTGCTCAAAAAAATAAAGGGAACACTTAAACAACACAATGTAACTCCAAGTCAATCACACTTCTGTGAAATCAAACTGTCCACTTAGGAAGCAACACTGATTGACAATAAATTTCACATGCTGTTGTGCAAATGGAATAGACAACAGGTGGAAATTATGGGCAATTAGCAATACACCCCCAATAAAGGAGTGGTTCTGCAGGTGGTGACCACAGACCACTTCTCAGTTCCTATGCTTCCTGGCTGATGTTTTGGTCACTTTTGAATGCTGGCGGTGCTTTCACTCTAGTGGTAGCATGAGACGGAGTCTACAACCCACACAAGTGGCTCAGGTAGTGCAGCTCATCCAGGATGGCACATCAATGCGAGCTGTGGCAAGAAGGTTTGCTGTGTCTGTCAGCGTAGTGTCCAGAGCATGGAGGCGCTACCAGGAGACAGGCCAGTACATCAGGAGACGTGGAGGAGGCCGTAGGAGGGCAACAACCCAGCAGCAGGACCGCTACCTCCGCCTTTGAGCAGGAGGAGCACTGCCAGAGCCTTGCAAAATGACCTCCAGCAGGCCACAAATGTGCATGTGTCTGCTCAAACGGTCAGAAACAGACTCCATGAGGGTGGTATGAGGGCCCGACGTCCACAGGTGGGGGTTGTGCTTACAGCCCAACACCGTGCAGGACGTTTGGCATTTGCCAGAGAACACCAAGATTGGCAAATTCGCCACTGGCGCCCTGTGCTCTTCACAGATGAAAGCAGGTTCACACTGAGCACATGAGCACATGTGACAGACGTGACAGAGTCTGGAGACGCCGTGGAGAACGTTCTGTTGCCTGCAACATCCTCCAGCATGACCGGTTTGGCGGTGGGTCAGTCATGGTGTGGGGTGGCATTTCTTTGTGGGGCCGCACAGCCCTCCATGTGCTCGCCAGAGGTAGCCTGACTGCCATTAGGTACCGAGATGAGATCCTCAGAGCCCTTGTGAGACCATATGCTGACACATGCACATTTGTGGCCTGCTGGAGGTCATTTTGCAGGGCTCTGGCAGTGCTCCTCCTGCTCAAAGGCGGAGGTAGCGGTCCTGCTGCTGGGTTGTTGCCCTCCTACGGCCTCCTCCACGTCTCCTGATGTACTGGCCTGTCTCCTGGTAGCGCCTCCATGCTCTGGACACTACGCTGACAGACACAGCAAACCTTCTTGCCACAGCTCGCATTGATGTGCCATCCTGGATGAGCTGCACTACCTGAGCCACTTGTGTGGGTTGTAGACTCCGTCTCATGTTACCACTAGAGTGAGAGCACCGCCAGCATTCAAAAGTGACCAAAACATCAGCCAGGAAGCATAGGAACTGAGAAGTGGTCTGTGGTCACCACCTGCAGAATCACTCCTTTATTGAGGGTGTCTTGCTAATTGCCTTTAATTTCCACCTTTTGTCTATTCCATTTGCACAACAGCATGTGAAATTTATTGTCAATCAGTGTTGCTTCCTAAGTGGACAGTTTTATTTCACAGAAGTGTGATTGACTTGGAGTTACATTGTGTTGTTTAAGTGTTCCCTTTATTTTTTTGAGCAGTGTATTTGGCTAATCTATACTTCCATATTTCCAAGTCCTATTCTTGAAGATCAAGGGGTATAACATTTATTGGAATGACTGGAATTCTGATAGACTTTGTTTTTTTAATGTAAAGATATAATTTCATCGTATTATTATATGTAGTAGAAAGCAATGGGTTAGAAGAAGCCTACATAACCAACCCATAAAGTAAAATGTAATATCCATATATGACCAGCTATGTAAACTTTAACATTGATTTATCCTGCAATAGATGTTAAATTGGTAACATACATTTTTGTTTTCTTCTAAAGCCTCTTAAGGGGAAAGTAATCTAAATGTAACGGAATGTAATCAGATTACGTTACTGAGTTTGGGAAATCCAAAAGTTACGGTACCAATTCCAATTTTGGACAGGTAACTTGTAACTTTAACGGATTACATTTAGAAAGTAATCTACCCAACCCTGCTTGGGGGTATGATGTTTGTGCGTCTAACTTTCTTACTCATCATTATTCACAATTCATTCAGGATTATCCGTAATGTTAGAATCCACATTATTGTAGAAGGGTTTAGAAACATATATTCTTATTGACAATAAGTGACTCAAATGGCACAATACATTATTTACCATACATTTCTTTTGGGCACAAAATAATCTGAAACGCAACCAAAACAAGCAGAAAACGCTTCCAACAAATGTGTAGAGTCACAAGCTTGATGTAGTCATTGCGTGCTATGAATATGGGACCAAATACTTAACTTTTGACTACTTTAATACGCATATAAATGAATTTGTCCCAATACTTTGGGTGTCCTAAAAAGTGGTGGACTATGTACAAAAAGTGCTGTATTTTCTAAACGTTTTTTCAAATTAAAGCTGACAGTCTGCATTTTAACCGCATAGTCATTGTATCGTTTCAATTTCAAAGGGCTTGAGTACAAAGCCAAAACAAAAAAACATGTCACTGTCCCAATACTTTGAGCTCACTGTATGTTATATACTGTATATATTTTCTCAGTTGTTGTTTCTGCATTCCCTCTCCAGAGTCTGACCCTGCATTGCCACCACTGTGCCCTGGTGACCAGCTCCAGCCACGTGCTGGGCAGCGGGGCCGGACCGGACATCGACCGCGCCCAGTGTGTGATCCGCATGAATGACGCCCCCCTGTCGGGGTTCGAACGTGACGTGGGGAGCCGGACCACCCTCAGAGTGGTGGCTCACTCGAGCGTGTTCAGGGTGGTTCGACGTCCAGCTGAGTTTCTCAACCTCACGGACCACCAGGCAAATTCTGCAGTCATATTCTGGGGACCACCCACCAAGATTGGTAGAGAGGCTAAAGGAACACTGTACCGTCTGATCCAGAGAGTCAGCATGACCTACAGTAACCTGTCCAGCTTTACCATCACGCCTAGGAAGATGCACAAGTTTGATACACTGTTTCAGAAGGAGACAGGGCGAGACAGGTGCGTAGAATGAAGGAAAGCTGTTATGGTGAAAGAACAATGGGGATAATGCAAAAATCTGTACAAATTCAATATATAATTACCAATCTATTTTGGCACTAATATCAATCGATAATGAGCACAATGCGGGGATTTTCCTGGCATCTAATGATAGACATTTCTATCAACCTCTAAATGCTATTTTTGTTAACGTTTTATTCTACGGTTTCCTTCCACAGAGCAAAGTCTCAGTCCTGGTTGAGCACCGGCTGGTTCACAATGGTGATTGCGATAGAGAAGTGTGACAATATTAAAGTGTACGGGATGGTTCCGCCCAGTCACTGTGGGTGAGTATGAACTAATGAACAATGTTACACATAAGAGGATGAATCAATGATAGTGATCTATCAAGCACTTAAATCTACCAGGCTATTACATTGTGTGTAATCATAAATTAGTTGTGAGCAATTAGTTAATCATCTATACTGATTATTATGGAACCATTGTCTCCAACTGACAGGATTGCTTTCATATAAACAACAGAACATTGTATATTATGGTTGTCTCTGAAAGAAGTCGGACAAATATTGCACTTTAAAACAGCAGGGGGAGAATTTGTCTATGAAGGAGCCGTAGGGTTATTGCTACCCAACATATGCTGGTTGTCAATGTAATCATTTGTAATGCCTTTTCTTCCAGAAAAAAGCCCCAGCCCAAGAAGATGCCCTACCACTACTATAAACCCAGAGGCACAGATGAGTGTGTGACCTACCTGCAAAATGAGAGGGGTCGGAAGGGCCCCCACCATCGCTTCATCACAGAGAAACAGGTGTTTGCACGCTGGGCCAAGCAGTATAACATCACCTTCACTCACCCCACATGGTGAGATGACTGGTTCCTTCAACAAAGTTAGCCCAAGGTATGAGAGAGGTGATGCACACATCTGGACCAGGGTCCTGGACAGTGCACGAATACCCTTTTCACACTACTGGACCAAACTGAGCTGAGCCTAGCTGTATTGGCCTGGCCTGGTTGGGCATCTACCATACAGTAGTTGCTGGAACTGTGATGTAAAGGACAACATGAAAATAAAATATCAGAGCCAGCACGTGTATGGTTCAGGTCAGCCCTAATATGTCAATCGGTCAATATTAAGTTGAATATACTTTATTATTCTTATAGAACTACACGTTTCTGTGTCCCCTTCTCCGAATGGCAGCCATTTCTGTAGCTCTGTGATGAACCTGAGCTTGGTTTGTAAACATTAATATACATTCTGAATGTTTTTTTGACAGTGCAAAATCAACATTTTATGGGATTTTGTAAATACGGCATTTCCTGTGTTTGGCAAGGAAGTTTGAAGAGGGCAACTGCCAAAATATTTATTGTAAATAAACAAATTAATTGATATTTAAAGATGTATTTTTACATGTTTATAATGCTTTCGTTAAATGTCCTCAAAAGCACTCACATAACAAGATAATGTAAACTTTACGAATTTTAAAGGGGCAATCTGCAGTAGCTACATCAATTTTTGAACTTGAAGAATATAACTTAAATGCCTCATGAGCTAAATTCAACTTTCTTACCCCATCAGAACTGAAAATAAACTGGTTTTACACCAATGTTTGTAAACAACCTAAATGTAAACAAACACTGTATACCCTCAAAGCAAAAACTGTAATTATTATATCGTGTTCAGTCCTTGCATCCATAGCTCTATGAATGAGTGGTTAAATTTCTCCATCCCTTAGCGAAACAGTGGGAGTACACTTGTTGCAACGCTTTGAAGGAATTAATTTGAGACCTTTATATGCTTACAGACAGTATGGCTAAAGTTAAGTGACATGTTGTTTGTAGCATTACCGTATCCAATCAAACCTTTTATGGCTCAGTGTTAATATACCAACATCAGAACACAAGCTTACATTTATAGCGCTGTAGGTTGGCTCGTGCCAAGCCAATGGATTCACACAAAGCCTGTTGAATGTAGGGGGGTGTGAGCTTCTGTAAGGCATTCACACAAATGTGCTGTATTAGATACCAAGTAGTTTTATCCCGTCTAACCACGACACGGACGAACGTTGCCTCGTCGTCATGTTTGACCCTTTACCGCTGACATCCTGAGGCATGCAGCTGTTTGAGTAATTCAAAATAATGTATTGCGGTATTCATTAGCATTACTGAACAGAATATATTGCATTATTTATTGTTAGCATTGTGTTCAGCAACTTATTCTTCATGTATGTTCTGTAATGTGTCTTGAACAAATTACATAAACTGATGCATATAAATGACTTAATTCACCTGGAATCCTATACAGAGGGGATAGTAGAAACAGAGCAAAGCTAGCGTTAGCTTTAACTAGCAAAAAGCTACCAAAGAGAGAGGATATAGATAAGGAAACGCCAAGACACTGGGTTCTTCTTTACTTGTGCTGTGATCTCTTACCCTTGAATAAATAAAAGAAACAGCACAGAATAATCCCAGCAATGTCCATTCATTCGATCCCAGAAGTATTTAAATATTAAATCATCGACTCCTGGTTCAGTTAGCTTCACCTAGTTCCCCAAAAAAGTGAATTATTTTTTAGATCCTTGAGACTTCCTCTCAGTGATGGTTTGTCAGTAGCCACTTCCTGTTATGAACCGTTCGACTTGTCTGGAAATGCGGCTGTGATTTTCTGCCTCAGGCTGGACATGGAGATCAGGATGGCCTCCTGTGGAAAACATGATCAGAGCAACAGAATATAGACTGGTCAGATTGAACTCCCAGCCAATATGACAGATTAAGGGCCCCGAGTTTTTCCTTTACCAAGTAGGGCACCTGTCAAACTCATTAAATGGAGGGCCGAGTGTCTGGGGTTTTTCGCTGCACCCTTGTACTTGATTGATGAATTAAGGTCACTAATTAGTAAGGAACTCGGCTCACCTGGTTGTCTAAGGCTTAATTTAAATGAAAAAACAAAAACCCGCAGACACTCGGGCCTCTGTGGAATGGGTTTGACATCCCTGATGTAGGGAAACCATGTTCCATTGTCAGTGTCTTTCCTGGTCAGGGAATAACTCCGTGACCTACAGCAGACATGTGAACGACAGTTTGCTATACTCTGTCTTCCCCTGCTACACACTCCTCTCTGTTCCACACTCACCTCTGTGCGGATGGTCCTGCTGCCCTGGTTGGGGCAGGTGTTGAGGTACAGGTCAAACAGGACACCGGGGTCTGTCACCTCCAGGTTCTGATCAGCATCCACACTGGTCTCCAAGCCCTGCAGACCACCAAACACAACCAACATGTGCCTGGAGAGTGAGAACAGAACAAAGTTTTAGGCCATATATAATCTCGGCTAACCCAGAATTAAAGTCTTGCATTATTGGTCAGCTGCTCGATTAAATTCTGGGTCCTTACATGTTAAGAGAAGGGATTAAGAGATGCTAGAACAAGGAGCTCCACCCTCTATCTTTGCAAGTTACGTACAAGTCTATGTCCCCTCTTCTGAAATTCTAAAGATGCTAACACCTGCGACATTGTGATATGTCCAAATAACCAGTGATGAAAAACCCAAACACCAGAACTACTGCTGCTCATTATCCCACGCATTCCATTCATTCCCCACAGATTCTACGGTACCAGTTGTTGACGTAGATCTGTCCACGAGAGATTCAGTCATATACAACAAAGTTATGTAATATATGTTAACAGGTCTTCCACCAGACCTTCTTGCATTTTGTAGTTCTTGCCCTCATACTCTGAACTTACTTGAATGGAGAAAGAGAAGTTTTGTCAACATCTCTGCCTTTCTCAGATGTTCCAATGGTCAGATCATAGCCCTCTTTATGTGGACACTCAGTGAACACATTACCTGCAATCCAAATCAACACTTGATAAGGTGAGATTCGTCAAATTGAATGAAACTCTCAACCTCACGAAATTGAAAAGAATGGCTCCAGTTGTGGAAGATATGTAAATAATACACCTACTTAGACTTGAGGCCAGGCGAACACTGTAGCCCCAGTACAGACCTCCCTCTGTTCGCGGCTTGTGAGGCGCCACCACCACCCCTTTGTGTAGTCTACCATCTGTGTAAACACACACACACAAAATACTGAGCAACTATGAGTGAAGCATCATATTTGTATGTGTATAACTGAAACGTACTTCTCAGAAGCTCCTATTCATGGAATCAAAGATCAGCTGAGTTGGATGTACAGATGTGGACCTACCTTTATTCTGGATCTTGTTCATGTGGACAGTGACTCTGAGACCAGACTGTAGCTGCTTATCTATCTGCACCTCCTAAAAGTAGCAGAAAAAGACATCAGTCCTCTACTACATCCTGCTGCTGTTGGGGTTCAATATCAGCACACAGCTTTCTCGGTCCGTTGACCTATGGTTCTTCTTATGGCATATTACCGTACTTTATCATCATATCGAGATAGCTACTCACCTTCCACATTCCACAGTTGACCAAGGAGCCTTTTCCTGGTTTGCTAGGCCGATCGAGGACCACCCCCTCCCGGTACTCACACTCGTCATCCTTCCTCATGTGGTGAGGGCTGTCCAGAGGGTTGAGCAAGCCTGAGTGGGAAGGCACCAACACATGGTTAGGGCAACTATGGCTGTACTCGAACATTCATTATCATGTTTACACCATGACATATGTTCATTATATGGTTGGGAAAACCAGGAATGGAGGTGAAGTTATACAGCTACTCACTCACCGGCATACTGTAAATCTTTATGCATTGGGAAGAATGATTTGCGCAGGTACCTTGGAAAATAATACAAAGGGAAGAGGATTCAAACCTTAGTCAAAGACAGCAGCTGCGTTTGACTTAGTCTGTTATAAGTCAATGTAGTACTTACTGTGGGCATTCCAAGAACTGGAGGATTCTAGCCAGTTGAATGCAGGCTTGACCCTTCTTTCCAACACCATTGAATTCTCCCTCAACAGTCCTGTGAAATAAAACATTGTGGATCAGTAGAATTATACTGCCACTGTCAAGACCTAACATCTAAAACAGCATCAAATGACTAAAGACATGAGCCTAAAATAAGATACACAGAAACAGAGGTCTTACTTGACATCCTCATCTTGTTCGTCAAATACGATGATCTCGTCGACACAGAACACGACGCAGGCTCTGGCTATCTGTCCAGCCAGGTATGTGCGGAGTTCTGTAGACTGGGCATTGTCCAGGACAGAACCAGGCAAGGCCACGCTCACTGTGTACGACCGTCCTATGGTTGCAGATACGGGAGTCAAAATCATATATTATTTTATTCTAATGCATTTTTTTTAAAGATAGAGGGATCATTGTGGAATAACCAGTGGGGTGAAAACCTAATCAATATTACCTGATTGGTTCTCTCTCTGACTCTGCTGCAGTGCTGCCTCAGTCTTCTCTTCCTCCTCTTGCTTCTGCTTGTCAAGTTGTTTAATCAGCTTGGATTCTTTGATTTGCTTCTTGATCTCTTTTCCTATTATTCAAGAAAAAACATGAGCTGGATTCACAAATCAACTAGTAGGAAAGGAAGTCAAGGTGGTTACCTTGTCAGTTGCACAACTGAACACATTCAAACGAAATGTGTATTCCGCATTTAACCCAACCTCTGAATCTGAGAGGTGCGGGAGCTGCCTTAATCGACATTCACGTCATCGGCGCCCCACCTTGCCAGCTCGGGGACTCGAACCAGCGACCTTTCGGTTACCGTTAGGCTAAGATACTAAGCAGTGTAAACTTAGTATCTACATAGGCACATGGCAATAATTCCCATTTCATGTCTTGAGAGTCTGCTTATATACACGGTTGTGATTTCTGATGTAGTACAATACTTAACTCAATCCCAACTGGGGTCAGATTACACATGTCTGTAAAAGTGCGCATGCCCCGATAATCAACCATAGCGATTAGTTTGGCAAGTTTTTCACAAGAAAAAAAAATGATGCTTACGTTCCGCTTTCCATTTCCTCCAATCTACTCTCTCCTCGCCCTGTAAAGCAACATATACACACCATGTTAGTTAGCATTATGCTAGCTGGCGAACCGATGTAAAATTACGGTTGTTTATCGTAAAAATCCCTACATTTTCAAAAACTGTCTGACACGAATTGCCTCTTTTACACATCAGAAGACAACGTTTGACGTCCCAGTTTAAAATACCTGAGAAAAGGTCAATTTGGGCTTTTTCGATGCAACGCTGTCCGCCATATTTCTCTGCAACCAACACGTGAAAACAGATACTAACACACTTCCGGTTCTCATAATACACTTTCAAAATAAAAGTAATCTACCAGCCTTTATCAAACATGTTTGCTCTAAACATGTCATTTACACAAACCTGGTAAATGTAGATGATTTCATAAAAAGCAGGACTCAGTTATCTGCTTCAAAATTCTTTATTTTTACAAGATCAGCATGCAAATAAGCACACTTTGGGACAATTTCTCTTTGAGTAGACCACCAGCTGATAATACAAAAATCACTATTAGAATGAAGGACATTGTTGGGTTCTGAGAATATGAAATATACTTATTCATGTCACTGATGTAGTGCTGAGGTTTAGAGGGTCTACACCAGAAGTTAGTAGTTATAGGAGGAAGGTATATAGTGTGTGCAACTAAGCTTTAAATGTGTTGAGTGCAGGGAAGCGATTACATGTGGCAGGCATTGATAAGGGGAGAGAGCCATGGATTAGTGATGGGGGGGGGGGGGGGGGGTCAAGTCACCTTAAGGGAGAAAGAAGTTTATGGCTCGTATCACTAGTGTCCTGCCTAGCAGTAAAGAATGATGTTTATATAGATGGGTAGGAGGAGACTCAGCCTATGGGGAATGGTTAAATATCAGTGCGTGTGTGAAAATGTTTTTGCCTGAATGCTGCTGTATTGACCCTCTGGGCAGAATCAACTTGGTTAAGCTTTCATAAGTGTATGTAGAGTTTTTTTACTCTGAGAATTAGAACCTTACAGCATATTCAATGCACAGCTTTCCCTTGGTCTCATTTTTAAATGTGCATTAATGTCATTCAGAGCAGTTAAACAAAAATATTCAAATCAACAGTAATGTGATAATTATAGTGCACTCTGGATGGTGATCACATCCATGCAGGACGGATTTGATTACTCTAAGTGGTTGATTACTACCGTATCAGGACAGGTTTGAAAAAAAAAAACTAAACGTAAAACAGCCAACTAGAACAATCAGAACTGGGAGTGTGACTGACTACGCCGTCATATGCCTTCACGACATTGTAGATATAAACAGTGTCCAAAACATTATGAACATCTGCTCTTTCCATGACAGACTGACCAGATGAATCCAGGTGAAAGCTATGGCCATCCACTTCAAAATCAGTGTAGATGAAGTGGAGACAGGTTAAAGTAGGATTTCTAAGCCTTGAGACAATTGAGACTATTGAAAATTTGTGCCATTCAGAGGGTTAATGGGCAAGACAAAATATTTAAGTGCCTCTGAACGGGTTATGGAAGTAGGTGCCAGGCGAACCGGTTTGTCAAGAACTGCGACGCTGCTAGGTTTTTCACACAACAGTTTCCCGTATGTATCAAGAATGGTCCACCACCCGACGGCCATCCAGCCAAATTGACAACTGTGGGAAGCATTGGAGTCAACATGGGCCAGCATCCCTGTGGAAAGCTTTGGATAAGAGTCCATGCCACAACAAACTGAGGCTGTTCTGAGGGTAAAAAGGTGTGCGACTCAATATTAGGAAGATGTTCAGTACACTCAGTGTATGTTGACAAAGGAAAACATTCCTTATAACTTGCTCCTACGGAGGTCTATTCCTACAGTACTACATAGTGTAAACAAATCCAGAGGTGTTGAATATGGCTCGGTTCAACTGCGCAGACCTAAGTTGAGCTAGGGTGGATAAAGGCAAAACAGGAAGGGTTGTGTGTGCTTTGTTCATTTTCCGTCACTCCACTTTCTGAGGATATCCTCAGCAGCGTTCAATGTCGAGTCCTCCTTGACGAAGCAGAACCGAATGTAGTTTTGGAAGTCCTTGCGGTGCTCAGGGCTGTAGAAAGCCGAGACAGGGATAGTGGCCAAACCCTGCATTATGAAGAACATATAGGAGGTCAGGATTACATTATGCATCATCCATACCATGTCAACATTTCTTCAATATTTAGTTAAACCTAAACCTCTCCCCTCTTATTACCTTCTCTTTAATGAGCCACTTGACAAATCTGTAGTCATGAGGTTCACCCTGAGTGCTTGGATCATTCAAGTCAACCTCTTTGGGGAAAAAACAGTTATGAAATATTAAGTGACATTGAACCATTACTTCATATGCCCATATTAACCAAGACAAACTTGATGAAGCTGAAACATTGTTACTCACACAAGCAGATCCATGAAAAACACATTGCAATACACAAACAGATAAATGATATTTTAACACAACCAGATACAAGCAAACACACTGTACTGGTACATTAATACTCACTGAGAGAGGAGATGTCTGATATCATGAAGTAGCCTCCCTCGGGCAGAATGGGCTGCAGGCCAACACTCTCCAGACAGGTCGCCAGCTTCTTCCTCTTGTGATTCAGCATCTCAGGCAGCTGCAGGAAGTAACTCTCTGGTGTCCCAAAGAGCTCGTACTCTCTCTGGAAACCTTGGGCCACCGCCTCCTGAGAGGGTGCAAGAGTGTGTGAACGACCCACCCAAAGCATGAGCCGGAGGATGTTGTCTTACCTTTGAAAGTTAACGATTCAATTTCAGATAAGATTCAGACTGAATTTAAAGACAACTTCAGTCAATTTAAAAGTTGTGGGCAAGAAACAGTATGCTCACCTTCCTCATTCAATAAGCAAGTTAGTTAAAGTAAATAAGTCAAGAAGTTAGCGTAAGGGTGAGGTCATATGTCTTTATACACCAACAGTAGTGGTTTAGAAATCAGTCATAAACCTGAGCGGCCGTGGCACAGTGGTACACAGAGTTCTGATGGACGGTCTTCAGGTGCCTTACAATGGGCCCTGCTCCAATAGCCCAGCCAACCTGAAACAAGTATCATTGCAATACAAACAATATGGATCAGATATGTCTTAGTCAATTCAATACACACAATATAGATTGCATATGGCACTGTGCCGCAACTTGATCATAGTATTTCAGTGGGTTTACCTACCTTCCACCCTGTAGCACTGAAGCTCTTTCCTCCGCTTCCTATCGTGACAGTCCGCTCCCACATCCCAGGAAGACTAGCTTGAATGAAAACAGTCAAAATAAGATTTAGCTGCATCAGGGCATTATTACCATACTGATATAACTGTTGACCATGACATCATGCTATAGAAACTGTGCTGCTTGTCTCTATTGAATCCACTGTCTCTCACCTATCTTCACGTGCTTGGCATCGTCATAAGTCAGCCACTCGTACACCTCGTCACTGATACACACCACATCGTGCTTTATACACAGGTCTGCAATCACTTGGAGCTCCTCCCTCTTATACACCTATGTGACAAAGATGAGATGTTGTAGGTGAGAAAAGTCAGTGATTAAGGTGTTTCTAAATCAATTGCACTGCCAGATTACGTGATTTACTGTGTTTTTGCACAGATCGTTCGCACTACAAGCATGTCACCCGTAATATGAAATGGATAGATAGCTCAAGGATAACATTGAAACCAGTCTCACCATACAGTGCGGAGTCTCACCTTGCCTAATGGATTGTTGGGAGTGTTGATGACGATGGCTTTGGTGCGTGGGTTGAATTTACTGGCCAACTCCTCAGAAGACAGGACCCAGTCTGCACTAGTCAGGGCCTTGCCCCCCTTCACTCTCTAGGACAACACAACCTCAGCTTTATGTTATCTGGACTTCTCAAATCAGTGAGTACAGTTACATGCACACAATTAAAATTACCTCGACTAATCTGTATCCCCGCACATTGACTAGGTACCCCCTGTATATAGCCTAGTTATTTTTTTATATTCCTTTAAAAATTAAATGTTTTACTTTAGTTAATTTAGTAAATATTTTAAGTCTTTCTTGAACTGCATTGTTGGTTAAGGACTTGTAAGTAAGCATTTCACAATAACGTCTACACCGTTTGTATTTGGCGCATGTGACAAATAACATTTTATGCAATTATTGTAGATTGTTCAGATGAATATAAAAGTATGATTAAAACATTTACATGCTTTGCAAGGAGAACGATTTTCCTAATAATTATGTTTACATGGACTCATCTGAAATCAGGCTACCTGATGTAACTTTGATAAATGCAGAATATCGGCAATGAAAATAAACGTTCTACCACAGCGACCATGTTATTTGAGAAGCATAGTTGATTATGAGTTCGGACATTCAAAAGTATGTGGACACCCCTTCAAATTAGTGGGTTTGGCCATTTCAGCCACACCCGTTGCTGACAGGTGTGTATATATTATTATTTGTTTTTATATCGAGCACACAGCCATGCAATCTCCAAAGACAAACATTGACAGTAGAACGGCCTTACTTTACCGAAAAGTTCGGTGGTGGAGGAATAATGGTCTGGGGCTGTTTTTCATGGTTCAGGCTAGGCCTCTGTTCCAGTGTATAAAGTCTGTATGTGAAAGGCTCGCTCAGCTGGTGCTACCATATGCGCAGATCAAATACACTGCTGGAATGCCAATTAAGGTGTTTACATGTCTTAATAATTTGAAAGATTGCTCAGAAAACAAGGTGTTTTAATGGGCATATGCTTACTTCGATTTTGACCTTACACAGATTAACATAAGCAGAGTCAGGTGTTTACAGGACTATTACATAATCTGCCATAATCAGTTTAATATCGAATTATTACTGTGCATGTAAACATTCTCAATGAGCTTTAGGCTAGCACTTACTGTTACACCATAGGAAATGGGCCATGAAAGGTATGTAAAAAAAAATAATCTAAAAACACACTACTCACTGGCCTCAGTGGCACATAGACACCTTTTCCTCCTGCCATCTTCACCATTGGCTGATAGCAGTCGAAAAAAGGCTCAATAATGATGACCTAGAAGACAGAAGTGACTGACTGATATGATATGCACAGTAAAAACTGCATCTCAGTATTGAGTTGCACCCTTTGTCTAGGTGTTGTTGTTGACAGTCACCTCATCGTCTTCATCGACCAGGGCTTGAAAGGTGCAGAAGAGAGCCTGGTAGGCTCCGACAGTGACCAGGATCTCCTCGAAAGCATTAATCTCATGTCCCACGACTTTACCGAAGAACTTAGCCAGGATCGACACAAGAGGGGGATGGCCCTAGGGAAGAACAAAATAAACCACACACACGAATTAACACGTAAGAAGAAGAATTAACACGTACATTACTAAGCTTCTCATTTGTGGTGCTGGGAGTTACTGCCCCAAACACCAACAATGTAAAAACAAAATGTCTTAATTTTTCAGAACAAGAATAGACTGACGAGTTTCAGAAGAAAGTTCTTAGTTTCTAGCCATTTTGAGCCTGTAATCGAACCCACAATGCTGATGCTCCAGATACTCAACTAGTCTAAAGGCCAGTTTAATTGCTTCTTTAAAATCAGGACAAGTTTACAGCTGTGCTAACATAATTGCAAAAGGGTTTTCTAATGATCAATTAGCCTTTTAAAATGATCAACTTGGATTAGCTAACACAACGTGCCGTTGGAACACAGGAGTGATGGTTGCTGATAATGGGCCTCTGTACATATTCCATAAAAAAAAATATGCCATTTCAAGCTACAATAGTAGACAACATTATCTAGACTGTACTTCTGATCAATACAATTTTTGGGGTCTTTTCTTTCAAAAAGGACATTTCTCAATGACCCCAAACTTTTGAACGGTAGTATTAAAAATAAAGGACAACCCTGGAATAAGTAGCTTTGTCCAAACTTTTGACTGGTTCTGTATATATGCCACATACAATTTTACCTCTGCGCATTTATTGTGATCGACTTTTCGGTACAAGACCTTTTTCAAAACAAAAAGACCATGTAATTTCCTCACCATCTTAAATAAGCACGCCCCATTCAAAAAAAAATTGAATTAAGAACAGATATAGCCCTTGGTTCACTCCAGACCTGACTGCCCTTGACCAGCACAAAAACATCCTGTGGCGGTCTGCAATAGCATTGAATAGTCCCCGCGATATGCAACTGTTCAGGGAAGTCAGGAACCAATACACAGTCTGGAAAGCAAAGGCTAGCTTTTTCAAACAGAAATTTGCATCCTGTAGCTCTAACTCCAAAAAGTTTTGGGACACTAAAGTCCATGGAGAACAAGAGCACCTCCTCCCAGCTGCCCACTGCACTGAGGCTAGGTAACACGGTCACCAACGATAAATCCATGATAATCAAAAATTTCAATAAGTATTTCTCTACGGCTGGCCATGCTATCCTCCTGACTAGCCCAACCAACAGCTACGCACCCCCCCGCAGCTACTTGACCGAGCCTCCCCAGCTTTTCCTTCACCCAAATCCAGATAGCAGATGTTCTGAAAGAGATGCAAAATCTGGACCTGTACAAATCAGCCGGGCTAGACAATCTGGACCCCCTCTTTCTAAAATTATCCGCCGCCATTGTTGCAACCCCTATTACCAGTCTGTTCAACCTCTCATATCATCCAAGATCCCTAAAGATTGGAAAGCTGCCGCGGTCATCCCACTCTTCAAAGGGGGTGACACTAGACCCAAACTGTTATAGACCTATATCCATCCTGCCCTGCCTTCAGAAAGCCAAGTTAATAAACAGACCAATGACCATTTCGAATCCCACCGTACCTTCTCCGCTGTGCAAGCCGGCTTCCGAGCTGGTCATGGGTGCACCTCAGCCACGCTCAAGGTACTAAACGATATCATAACCGCCATCGATAAAAGACAGTACTGTGCAGCCGTCTTCATCGACCTGGCCAAGGCTTTCGACTCTGTCAATCACTGTATTCTTATCGGCAGACTCAACAGCCTTTGTATCTCAAATGAATGCCTCGCCTGGTTCATCAACTACTTCTCAGACAGAGTTCAGTGTGTCAAATCGGAGGGCCTGTTGTCCGGACCTCTGGCAGTCTATGGGAGTACCACAGGGTTCAATTCTCGGGCCGACTCTTTTCTCTGTATACATCAATGAACGGTAGTGTTCACCCGCTCTTGCTGCGGGTGATTCCCTGATCCACCTCTACGCTGACGACACTATTCTGTATACATCTGGCCCTTCTTTGGACACTGTGTTAACTAACCTCCAGATGAGCTTCAATGCCATACAACTCTCCTTACGTGCTCTCCAACTGCTCTTAAATGCAAGCAAAACCAAATGCATGCTTTTCAACCGTTCACTGCCAGCACCCGCCCGCCTAGCATCACTACTCTGGACGGTTCTGACCTAGAATACATGGACAACTACCTAGGTGTCTGGCTAGACTGTAAACTCTCCTTCCAGACTTATATCAAACATCTCCAATCCAAAATCAAATCTAGAATCGGCATCCTATTTCGCAACAAAGCCTCCACCCACGCCGCACTGCTTTGCTTTAACTTGCCCAGGTCGCAGTTGTAAATGAGAACTTGGTTAAATAAAAGGTAAAATAAAAAATAAATAAAAAATGTCTTGAAAAAAGTATTATACCGAAACATCAACAACAAAAAATGTGCTGAGGTAAAATCAAGTGTGGCACACAGACACTATTGTGTTTTTCTCACAAAAGCGTGTGTGTACTGATGCATTGAACATCCCCCGTTGACTGCTTTGCAGAAGGCCTCTTGGATGTAGCTTGGTGGGGAGAAGTCAGGAAAGCCCTGGCCTAGATTCACCACCTTGTAGTCAGCAGCCAGCTGCGTAAAATCAACCCTGTCAATACAGAACAAGTGATAAACAACAATGTATGATATAAAATGTTGTACACACATTAACTATTTCTGTAAAATTACCATATATTTTTGTCAATTCCCTCGATTCTGCGAGCATGTAGCTGGCGTGCCATGATTAACTGAAATGAAAAATGTTCATTTACATTGTTAAATAGTCAATTGAAATATGTAGATGATTTCACATGGCTCTTTAGAGCATACAACTCCTTATTATAAAATATAATTTAATAGCCACAAGCTGCCATTTCAATAGCCTGACCCTGGACATTGTTTAGTCACCTGGGGCTGGGGAAACCACTCAAATTCATTGACATATCTATGGCTGCAATGATTGACAGTCTGACATGCCAACATTTTGAAGCTATATTGTTTGCTGCTTTCAAGACAACTGGGAACTCTGGAGGGAAAAAAAAAAAAAAATAGCTGACTGGGGAAAATCATTTGAATGGTCTGTCATCCAGCTCAGAATTCCAAGTTGGGAACTCAGGCCTCTTTCCAGAATGGTTCCCAACCCTTTTCATTTACTGTACCAACTGAATTTTGCTCTGCCCGGAGTACACTTTCATGTGCATTTTACCAGTTGGCCTATGTTCTCAACCCAAATAACACCTGTGGATAGGCCAAGTACCACCAGGGATCCAAGTAACCCTGGTTGGGAACCACCGTTTTAGAGCGCCAATCTGAAGATCACTGACGTCATGATTTGACGTTATTTTTTCAGAGTTCCCTGTTGTCTTGAAAGCACAAAGAGAACATGTAAAAATGGTTACTTATTCATATCGGTAGATACCCATACCTTATGATCAAGTTCAAAAATATTTCCTTTCCAACTATTCACGGCCACATTTGCCGCTACTCTTCTTAGCATGTCAGTGAGGAGTGCAGATTACCTTGAATCAGTTATCAACCATTAGTGTAATGAACCACCCACACAACTCAGGCTACGCATTCAATTAATGATTAGCCACAATAAAACTGGTTAACACAAAATTACTTTTGACCAGTTCAGTTTGACATTTTCAGCTGGAGGCTATGAGTTAGCAATTTATCTTATAACATTTATCTAAATTCCAGTAAAAAAATAAATATTACCTGACCTTGTAACAGAATCAACGTTTGGAAATTCAACGACGTTGTGCTAGTGTGCCGACTGCACTCCTTTAGCTGGGGCAAAAAAAATCTTTAAACTCCTTCAGCTGGGGAAGACGTCACGTTACTGCCCCCGAACCTTGACCCCCCCCCCCCAGTTTTGATTATAACTTCCCGTATAGGCGGGGCTTAATATATAAATTGTCGCTTGCACCTGTAGTTTTAGGTTGGTTTATTTCACCGGTTCTACACTGGCGAATGAATAATGCACGCGCCAATGAAATTATTTAATAAATAATTAACCATCAGTCGCTACCTTAGTGTTTCATTTGTTTATATAAACACCCATTAATAGGCCTATGAATCACTCAATCTATAAGAGTCAGTGTGCACCACATATGGCAATAATGTGTTCCCAATGCTATTTGTATGGCGCTTTCAAACAAATGAATACAGGGAAGATAATATGGGCATATTTCTTAAGTTCAATTACGTTTAGCAAAACATTGACATTCAATATAGAGAAATCACCTGAAGTTGGGTATTTTAAACTGAAGTTTACACTTTCAATACAGTACATCCATGGCATGTGTCGACCATTGCGACCAACTGAATAAAAAGTAAAAAAGCAAGCATTGATTTGACAGAGAGCTCTGGTTATTCAAACCTCGAGGAAGCCTGTATTGGGTCTTTGCCCTGTCCAGTGGCTTTTAACATAAGTCCAAAGCATTATGAATATTATGTGGGACACTGGACAAAGCACCATGCCACAAAAAAGCAGTAGAGCTCAATCAAAAAGACATGTTCATCAATTAATCAGTCCATTTTCCATAACCCTCAGCTTGACCTTCCTCCCCATCCACCTACACCTGAGCCTTCTTCAGGTCTTCCGGCAGCACGCGGCCCCTCTTCCTGGCCCGGTCCTTTTTCTTCTCCACTTTGCCCTTGTTGTTCTTCTGGATGTTCCTGCGTCTCTTGTCCTGTCGCCTTTGCATCTTCTCCACCACCGTCTCGCTGCGGTCCGTCCACTTCTTCTTCCGCTGCGAGCGCATCTTCTCTTTCCTCTTGAGCGAGGCCCTCAGCAGGTCCTCGTCATCCTTGATCTTCAGACCCTCTGCCTTGTACAGCACATTGGTCCACTTCATCTTCTCCTCCTGCACCTTGGCCTTGCCCTCATCCTTCTCCCGCAGCTCCTCCAGCTTAGCCTTGCGAGCCTCCACACGCCCCAGCAACTGCTTGTAGTTCTTGCCCACCAGCGGTGTCAGGCCGCCTTTTATCCGGTTCTTCTTCTCCTTCTTCTTCTGCTCTTTGTCCAAGAACCCACCATCGCCCAGCTCCACCTTGTTGAAGACGATGGCCGTCTCGTCCCGCTTGCCCGCAGCTGGTGCGGTGGGAGGAGGAGAGGCCTCTTCCCTTTTGATCTCAGGCTCATACTCTAAGCCAGCTTTCTCAGCGAGCTTCTTAATGAGGAACTCTTTACGCTTCCTCTTCTTGCGCTCCCTCTCCTGCTTTCTCTTCTCTCGCTTCTTCTGCACCTCCTCAGAGGATGGGTCCTTAGGGGTTCCCTACAGGAAGAAAAGGGGATGTAAGGTTAGTTGTAGGCTATATCAACAGACATGTGCATTGCCAAGTCATGACAGTCAACTGTGGATCGGTTATGAGACATTTTACCGCATGTAGACACTAAACAACCGCTTAGACAACCTAACTCATACCTGCCCACGAGACTCCTCAATCTTCTCATGAAGTCTCTGCCGTAGAATATCTACCGTGGAGAATTTAGTACCCGGCTTTTCACCTTCAGGGTGAGAACAAAAGTCAGTGAAGAGTACAATAATGTCTCTGACATGGCTATTACACCATTTATATTGCACCTAGACAAAAAACAAAGAGGAAAGGCAAGTATCACCAGAAGATGTTAGGAAGTTGAGCATCATTTGAGGACAGGACATCAATATATAACTTTACCTTTGGGCTTCTGTTTAGTCTCAACCACCACCCCATTTGGAACTGTTGCTTTTGAGACCTTCTGTTCTGCTACACCAGGTGCTCTCTGTGCTGGGGTGATGACAAGCTTCTTGTTAGGCTTCAAAGGTAACTTCTGGTGTTTCGCTACGTTGCTGTTTACACTTATCTGCTTGTGATTGGTTTTGTTCCTCTTCTTTGGAGGGCCAGCCACACGTCCACCTTGAAAAGGGACTTCATTCATGGAGACAACATGTTAGGTTGTACAAGTACAGATGAAAATGCCTATACATTGGAGGGGTGTTTATTGCTAAGTCAGTGATGCTAGACGTTCATTGATTAACATCAGCAACCATCTAAAATGTATTCAAAAACAGTTATCATACAAATTAAAACATGCATCTAGCTAATAGATAGAACCTGAAAACATTTACCAAATGGCCTATTCCTTGGTTCTTGCTGTTGAGCACATACTTTACTCGCCAATTTCTGAAGGTATGAGTCCTTTGAAGCAAGACTTGCCATTTCTCGAACAAAAAAAAATCGACAACCACGAATCTGCTAACAATAAATAGCCACTAGCTAATGTAAAGTCCCTCTTCAAACAGAAAGTACGAGCGAGATGTTGCAGGTCATCTTTCTGATACCCAATGGTGAATAAATAACTTTACTTATGATGATCAAAATAAAATTGCAACATTTGCTGTTAAAATGACAACCAAAGACAGAAAGCACAAAAAGTACAAGCTAGCTACAAATGCACGTGTACAGACTGAAATGGGCGTCACATTGAAGTCAGGTTGGACCGGATGTAGTTACACCCAACACAATCCCTCCTGCACACAGGACATGTAAGTTATTTTGCCAGTTGCCTTGTCAAATTGACTATCTCTTTGTGTTCACCATATTTTCAGTAACTATGGGCAGTTTAACATTTATGTTCGCGTGCTCTGCTAAGACCTTGAAGATGATCAAAAATAACGTAAGTTGATATAGCTACAGTACATGGCTACTGTATTTCAAGTATTAATATCTTAAGAGCTAACGTTAACTAGCTTGCTGTTGCATAAATTCCAGTGACCTAACTTACAGTTAGACTGCTGATGTAATGATGTAGGTGAATGCATTTCTCTTTTCAGTCACATGCAATTTATTTCAAGAGGACTCTCTTATTGCCACGACTGCCTCTCTTCAAACAATCAGAAGGTAATGTTTCAGACATATTCATAGCTAGCAAACTAGCCATGTGATTCAATGACCGACGCTTACCATTTCATAACGTTAATTCGTAACGGTTATAGCTCTGACACCTTTCCAAACACTCCAGGCAAGTGTATCAACTTAGGTCGACTGTCAAGCTCCACAGCTGCCAGGGCAGCGAAGGGAGAGGACTCCTTCCTCAAATGGCTCCTGCTTCTGATTCCTGTCACCACATTTGGTCTTGGGACATGGCAGGTATGGCTCCATTAAACAGTAGTTCAAATGGCAGTACCTCTAGAATGGATATGACAAATTATACTGACCTAAGCAACTCTTCTACTCAGGTGAAACGTCGGGAATGGAAAATTAAGTTGATTGCAGAACTGAGAAGTCTTACCTCCGTGGAACCCATTCCTCTTCCTATTGAGTGAGGAACACATGCACACAAGTTATCAGACAGATAATTACACATAATTACGTTGTCTTGATTTTTTTAGTTCAGACTGGAAGTGTTTGTAATGTTCTTGTTATGTATGTCTTTGCTTCCTAGTCCTCTGGAGTTGAACAATCTGGAGTACAGGAGAGTAAAGGTGCGTGGGCACTATGACCACTCCCAGGAGATGTACATCTTACCACGCTCGCCTGTCGACCCAGAGAAAGAAGCAAGGGAGGCAGGCCAGCTGTCATCCAGTGGAGATACTGGAGCCAATGTCGTTACCCCGTTCTACTGCAGTGACCTAGGGTAAGAGACACACACACACACACATCGCAATTGCTGCTACCAGTATGTGTGTGTATGTGAGAGCTCCAAAATGTTAGGACATTATTGTCTCCTTACACTGTTGACATTATTGTATATATTTCACAGGATCACGATCCTTGTAAACAGAGGATATGTTCCTAGGAAGAAGATCAAACCAGAAACCAGGATGAAGGGACAGGTGAATCCCCCCTCCCCCCATATTCATTGTCTAATTCAAGACTCAAAGTTGTCATGGGTGATGATTTTGTCATGGCGCTGCTCTGTAGGTGGATGACGAGATTGACCTGGTAGGTGTGGTGAGGCTGACAGAGATCCGCAAACCCTTTGTGCCACAAAACAACGTGGAGCACAACCGCTGGCACTACCGCGACCTGGAGACGATGGCTAGAGTCACAGGGGCCGAGCAGATCTTCATCGATGCTGACCTGGGTACAGCTCTCAGTATTACCCTATTTAGACAATACACTTTGATTTAATTGCATGGTATATGAGAAAATAAGGTATGTGAAAGACTGAATGGTGATTAACATTCCCTGTAGCTGAGGTTTGGAATAACAGTAAATCCATTTTTTTATCTCAAGTGAGTTGGTAGTGTGTTTCATTGAGAATGAATGGAAAGCTAAGGTTTGTTAATATTCTCAGCCAGCACAATTCCGGGTGGACCTATAGGAGGACAGACCCGAGTCACCCTCAGGAATGAACATATGCAGTACATTATGACGTGGTAAGTTGTCATTTTTCATATCACTGTCCTTATTTTTTTCTTCACTGTGAGCCTCTATGGCTTGCATAACTAAAAGTAGAACTAGAATCACTTGAGCTGTATGCATATCCAATGAGTGCTTCTCTTCCTCTCTGTAGGTATGGCCTCTGTGCAGCAACCTCTTACATGTGGTATGCCAAGTTCATCAAAAGGATTGTGTGATACACCCCGCAATGGCTTGAGTAGTGTAAATTAATACAATGTTTTTGTCATGAATATCACATAGCCAGATCATGGCAGTATAGAAGCTGCTGTAGGTACTTAATGTCTTGGTTTTATTTGAAAAATGTACACTTAAACAAATGCAACATGTAAAGTTGTTGGTTTCATGAGCCGAAATAAAAGATCCCATACATTTTCCAAATACAAATTATTTCTTTACAAACCGCTTAATGAGCATTTCTCCTTTGCCAAGATAATCCAACCACATGACAGGTGGCATATCAAGAAGCCGATTAAACAGCATGATAATTACACAGGTGCACCTTGTGCTGGGGACTAAAGGCCACTAATGTAGTCACAATGCCCTAGATGTCTCAAGTTGAGGGTGTGTAATTGGCATGCGGACTGCAGGAAAGTCCACCAGAGCTGAGCTGTTGCCAGATACATTTAATTTCTCTACCATAAGCCACCATCGTTTTAGAGAATTTGGGAATATGTCCAACCTGTCAACTGCAGCCCACCTGTAGGTGAGCGGTTTACAGACAACATAATGAACAGTGCTCCACAATGGCGGTGGGGCTATGGTATGGGCATGCATAAGCTGTGGACAGACTACATTTTTATAGATGGCAATTTGTGTGCACAAATACCATGACGAGAGCGAGGCCCATTTAAAAAATCTGCGATGCATATCTGCATTCCTAGTCATGTGAAATCCACAATTGGCCTAATGAATTTGACTGATCACCTCTAACTCAAAGGAATAGCAAGTGGGATTGTTGTCCATATGAAGTATCGTAATAAAATAGCCAAATGTATCCAGTTGTCATGTTATGATTGGGGGGTTTAAATAAGTTCAGGCCCGAGCTGTGCAATTTCAATGTTTCTGCTGGGTAATGCCACCTGCTGCACTGCCAACAGTGGCCTTAGGTCAGCAAGTGTAATGCACACCAGTAGTCAGCCCCACTTTTTGTCCAGGAAATTCTCCCGGCATCAAATCATACCAATGTGTCAAACATGATTGGCACCAATGGTGTATGATTTTTTTTATTTTATAGATTCAATACACATACAAAATGTGCCACTACCTTTGACTGGCATTGATATTTGAAACTGATGTGATCAGCACAATATCCATTGAAGGTTAACATGCATAACATAAGGGTTCTCATTGGACAAAAAACAAGAGCATATTTCTTGACAGACATTTATTTTGATATCAAACAGTTTATCCGAGCTTGGTGGCCAGTTCCTTGGCCTTAGCCTTCTCAAGCTTGGCAATACGGGCCGTGGACTTTGGACCCATGATACCACCCCCCCAGTGACGACGGATCTAGAAGAGGAAGCACATTGTCATGAGTTAATTCAGTGGGTGGGCAGGTTTAAATAAGTCAGTTCAGGGAGACAAAGTGGTGACTCATGTGCTTTAAGACAGACCCCCCTCAAGTTAAATACATGGTAAACATAGGTGTAAAGGGTATTTTAAGCAAATTGCATCAGTATTCTTGGTGGGTGTCAGCATTGCTGTTAAGACAGCAAATATTCATTCCCATCTGCAAAAGCCAAAAATGAACCCACCAGAAACATTGTGGCTTGACTACTAGTCAATATTGACAAAACAGTAGCTGATCAGACTGGCCACTCACCTCCTCATATCGGTCATTGTAGTTGGTCTTGATGGCTTCCACCAACTTGGCAAGGGAACCTTTGTCTTCACTGAAAAAGTAGGAACATGTCATCAATGCATCGACAAAGTACAATTGACATCCAGGTGAACTGCACATAAACCTTTGGCTCAGGGTTAAAAAGCTTATAAAGCCACACGGTTGTTCAGTTAAGAAAATCATTCATCATCGCCAAAAGAATTTCATAGATTTAAAAAGAGCACAAGCTCAACTTACTAAAGGTAGGCCTCAGTGCATCAATGTTTGGCTTTGCCACTTGTTACTCACGGGTTTGTCTGTGTGAAGGCGACTGAGGTACAGGTCTTTCTGTGCACCAGTCTTCCCAGCCTGGCCTTGCCCTTGACAATGCAGTAAGGGACGCCCATCTTGCGACACAGAGCAGGCAGGAAGACCACCAGCTACAGAGGAGACAAGAAAAATGACAAGTATCAATATCTCTGGACAACACATTTCTGGCTGTGCCTTCTCTTCTCAACTACAATACAGGGCAGCGGTCTTAGCTCAGAATTAAAAAGCTCGTATGTTTTGATCCACATAGAGGATTCAGGTGAAGAAATTCAAGCATCATTGCAAATGACCACAAGTAATAACAGCCTGCGAAAGCTAACCCATACAGCAAGAAACAAGCCTACAAAGTTGAGTTGTCTTACCTCAATAGGGTCCACATCGTGGGCAATGACCACCAGCTGGGCCTTCTTGCTTTCCACCAGAGTGGTGACAGTGTTCACACCTAAGGGAGAATTCAACATTGATATCAAACCCACATTCAACCTTGAGTTGTTGAAATAGTCAAACAATTCATGGCTTATGCTCAGGGTTAAAAAGCTCAATAAAACTACATGATTGTTTCAGGTGAAGAAATTCAAACATCATTGCATCAACGCCAAAGTATGTAGAATTTATTTTCTTAAAAAAAAGACTTCAATGTCTGCCTCACCTGCACGGAGAACAGGTGGCCTCCTTGTTGGGGTGTCTCCCTTTCCAGCGGCCTTCTGTTCAGCTCGGGCCAGCAGCCTCTGCTTCTTCTCCTGCTTGGTCTCCGGCCTGTACTTGTGGGCCAGCTTGAACAGCTGTGTGGCTGTGAGGGAAATAGAAAACCAGTACATTAACTGGCTCTGGGACATAGCAGAAAACATGACCTGCAACTCAAAATGGGTGGGTCTCCCGGGTGGCGCAGTGGTCTAGGGCACTGCATCGCAGTGCTAGCTGCGCCACCAGAGTCTCTGGGTTTGCGCCCAGGCTCTGTCGCAGCCGGCCGCGACCGGGAGGTCCGTGGGGCGGCGCACAATTGGCATAGCGTCGTCCGGGTTAGGGAGGGTTTGGCCGGTAGGGATATCCTTGTCTCAGTATGTAAATGTAATAAAATGTATGCACTCTACTGTAAGTCGCTCTGGATAAGAGCGTCTGCTAAATGACTAAAATGTAAATGTAAAATGTCTGAAGTTAGAGATCCACAAGGATAACTTTAGGGTCTTCTAAGTAAGGTGCATCAGTGATCTTGGTGGGATGTCAACATTGCTGTTCAGATAGCAAATATTATTCACATCATCTGCAAAATACCCCACAAAAATAATTCATATTCAAGACCCAGAAAATCTCCCCACACAAACAATACACAAATCAACAGCAGAATTGATAAACGCATGCACTAAGAATTACCAGTCTGGCGGTCTAGTGCCTGGGTGAACTGGTTGATCGCTGGGGGTACCTTCAGACGCTTGTACAGGATGGAGCGCTGCCTCTGCAGGCGGATGTAGCGGGGCCATTTCACAAAGCGTGTCAAATCACGCTTTGGCTGGATGTCCTGACCTATGAACAAACATGGGGGATTAGTGCATCCAATCAGTACTGCGTAATCAGAAAAGTCAAAAGCCACTATAGTCATGGAACAAGTGCATCAGCGATCTTGGTGGGTTGTCTGCATTGTTGTTAAGATAGCAAATATTCTTTACATCATCTGCACAGGCAAGACAGAACAGTTACTTGAAATCAAATACAAATCCCAAAAGGTTCACTTTACTCACCAATGCCATAGTTCTTTGGCCTCTTCTCGAACAGGGGGTTGACCACTTTCTTGGCCTCATGCTTTTTGGCCACAGAAGGAGCTGGTGCCACCTTCTTCCCCTTAGACTTCTTGCCTTTAGGCTGTTAGAAAAAGTAGACTGGTCAGCATACATGAGTTTGTTCAAAGACATTTAAACAATAGTGTGGCTTTAGCTCAGGGTTAAAACGTTTTGTTTTTAATCCACATAGAAGATTCAGTTGAATAAATTCAAAGCATCACTGCAAAAGCCAGAAATATAGTGTTCCGTGGTTATAACGAAAAGTTAAATGGAAGCTACACATCGTGACATGTAAGTTGGTTAACCAACACAAACTTTACTGCGAGGTAAGGTTAGTTATGGATACCTAGCCAGCTAAGTAAACCAACTAACTTACATCACTCGTTAACTATCCAAACAGGCATTTGGCAATTTTATGTAACGTTACACAAGACCAGTATCCCCTTGTCTATGCGAATTGACTGCGCGGGCAGAGGGCACCGTAGTTAGTAAAACGTGCTGAAGCGAGGTTAGGCCTACTACTTGGTTGTCCATCTATGCTTTTACCATATACACTATCCGCCACAAGCGTGAAGCGATTTATACGTGCATACACTACAGTTTAGCCGCACAGTCGGACTCCGAATACATTAAAATGCTGTACTAGGGGGTCCCGTGTGGATAACTTCACCGGCAATATCACTGCCAATTCATGAGTTATCCGAAAAACAGCTAAATATTACCACACCATACAAAGATAAAATTGGTGCTTGTGTTATGTATACCATATTATATAACTTATAGCAGATATCATAGCTTTAGAAAGAAGATGACGAGGGATGAAAACATCTAGATTTTCCCCCGAAATAAAATCCCTGTACACTCACCATGTTGGATCAGACAGAAAGGAAGTTCCATGGATTGTGGGTAATTTAAGTACCGCGATAAATGTATGTGACGTCATAAACAATCGACGGCAGTGGTGATTTTGAACGGGATGTGCACCTTTCTATTTTCATAAATATACATTGTTGAAAACTATTTAGGAGGTACGTGATGTTTTATAATTGATATAGAACTGTATATACCATGTACAAATAGAAGACCTCAGTATTGACCAGTTGTGGTTGAGTTAATCGATTTCTCTTCATTTCTGCAAGTAGCAGGGGGTGCGTGGGTAAAATCACTGGCGAAGGCAGAAAAAAAAAAACTTATTACAACCTAAGCGTTGTGATATTTGCTCTAAAAATAGTGTTAGTTAATATGCCTTGTACCCGTGATATACAGGCCTAAAGGCCGAGACAATAAGAAGACACACAGTGGCAGAATAAATTCAACCACACCTTTATCACAAAACCGGAGCGCAACCTCTGCACGGTTAAGTCCACAAAGCATATTGCATGTTACAAACGCATTCGTGCAAGTAGAAAAAACATGTTGACTCACTCTACTTGTAGAGAAAGCTTATGTCATCCGTCGCTCTTTCATGTTGACGAAACTGTCTATCACGCTGTCATACAGTACAGGCATTTATTTTTGGTTGTCTTAGGCTACCTGGCTAAAATGCTAGCTCGCTTGCCTGACTTACTTTCATGTGAAACGTTAGCTAGTTAAACATTAGCCTTCTATCCTCTCAGGCCAGGGGCACAACAATGTATGACTTAATGGTTGGATCAGAATTAAATCCCTATCTCCGTCCATGCCTAATATAGGAAAGGGACTATTTTAGCTAGCTAGCCACTGGAAGACAAAAACATAACTAGTAGACGCGAATTACAAACTGGCTTCCCTTGACCCTTTATTTTGCTGCACCAGGACTATTCACAGTTGAGCGCACTCAGTTTAGGCCAATGCTGATTGGCTATTATTTTGTCTTTTTTTTTTTTATTAACCAAATGCTCGCTGGCTTCCCTTGCATTGAATGCTACTGGCCAGACAGGGGCACTGTTTTGCTTTCTCCGGTGAGATACAGTACATTCGGCCTCTTGCGAATTGAAGGAAAATTATGAAACACAGATAGACAAAAGACAAATAATTGTATTTTTTTTCTTTGTATTTTTTGGGGGGAAGCCTGGCTTCTCCTGGCATCCACGAATGCCACGCCACTGTCAAGTGGAAAAAGTCAAGACATTGGCTTATGGCGCTGGAGATTGGAGGTGTCCTGTGAGAGAAAGGCATGTTGAGGTTGCCAGGGTTAGAGCAGTACAGAAAGTGTTGTATGCTGAAGCAATGAAGAGAGTGGCAGAGGAAGATGTGTACAGGGTGAGGGATTCTGAGAGGATTCCTGTGAGTAGGCAGAGACCAATAAAGCGGTATGGGAATAATATGTGCTTCAGTAAGGTGTTTTTTTTAGTATTCATAGCCATGGTTGTCAACTGTACTGCAGAAATGTAACGTAAGTCACAGAAAACAGCTGCAGAGAAGTACTTGGGACTGTTGGATCTAGGAATACAGGCATTTCGCTACACACTCAAATGTGATCGCTCACGTGCGCATACACGCTCACACACACACACACACACACACAATAACTTCTGCTAAATATGTGTATGTGACCAATACAATTTGATTTGATTGTGAGGTTTTACTGCAGAAGAGTTGCAGGGGATATTGAGTGGTAGTGTTCTGTCCTCCCAGACCATTGGCCTGGAGAAGGGTTAGATAGGGTTAAATAGTGGAATTAGGTAGTGTTTTTTTTGTGGGGGCTAATAGTTGGCAGGGTCATTTTAATTTCCCCCAATTTTGTATTGTCGTAATTTAACGTAGGTAGGTTGTTACTATCCTCACAATCCGCCAACCCAGTCCCAAAGAAGACGAAGAAGTCAAGACATTGCATTTGATGATGCGCGTTAGCAATACCATGTCGTTTTATTTTGCTGGCTAACTACAGTATAACGTGGGCGTATTTTGAATGTTATGTATCTCCTTTATTTGCTTTTAGGGGTTTGTTTACATTCCTGAATACGATGGCCAATCAAAGAGCGCTCCCTCAAAGCAAGGAGAGTCTTCTTCAGAACTACAACAAAAGACTGAAGGATGATATCAGGTCCATTCTAGATAACCTCACAGAAATCATAAAAACCGCAAAGGTAGCTGTACCGTTACGGTATTGTGTGTGTGTGTGTGTGTGTGTGTGCGTGCGTGCGTGATCACATTTGAGTGTGTGAGACAGTGTGTGTTTGTCTGTGTGAGCGAGAGAGAGCGAGAGAAACAGACAAAGGAGTTTTTTCCTAACGTTTTCTTTTACTGAAAGAATGACGGTTTAACCCATAAAGTCATTCTATCTCTACTGTTCAACCAAAATGTGTTGTGTTGTTTTGCTCCAGGTAGAGGACGAGACACAGGTCTCTCGGGCTACCCAGGCTGAGCAGGACCACTATGAGATGCACGTCAGAGCAGCCAACATTGTAAGTACATGCCAGCCAGACTCCCTCAAGACTAGGAGAGCTTTCCTTCAACTTTAAACCCCTTGCTTAGGGAAGTTAATGGTTGAGTTGGAATTCAACCCTGGGTCATGTTCATTTGGGCCTGCAATGGAAAACATTTGAAAACATGTTGTAACCGAAAACTCAAATGAGCGTTTCTTATTGAACAATTTCAGGTAGTCCCACCCTGTTTCAGTCTGTTTCTTCCCCATTTGTTGCATAATGTACATGACCCTGTATTGAGTGCATGTTACAAGGCAAAAGCACCAGTGATAATCCCAGTGGTTTGTTGTTGTGTCTGAAGGTGCGTGCGGGCGAGTCCCTGATGAAGCTAGTGTCGGACCTGAAACAGTTCCTGATCCTCAACGACTTCCCGTCGGTCAACGAGGCCATCAGCCTGCAGAACCAGCAGCTGCGCTCGCTGCAGGAGGAGTGCGACAAGAAGCTCACCTCGCTCCGTGACGAGATCGCCATCGACCTGTACGAGCTAGAGGAAGAATATTACTCCTCCAGGTACAAGTAGGCTCATACTGCACAGTCGAGGTTCGGTTGGTCCACTCTATCATGACTTATAGCCCCTATTCCCCCTCACCGTCGTGCCTTATGAAGGGTTTATCTTACCCCACCACCTCAGTCATCGCCATTAGTCTTTTAGTGTCTCTGTATATTGCGTCAACTTCAATAGAATATCCAAATGCTGGTTTTAACAGCAAAATAGATGGTTGATCTATGGGCAAAGTTATTTTGCAATACATTCACCATGAGAAATCTAATCTCATTTGGTTGAAAATTAAATGATGTGCCTTGTTTGTAATGCCTCTGGAAGTTTTTTTTATTACCTCATGTATGATAGATTGTAGGTCTCAACATGGTAAATGTTATACCCAATCATAAGTGTGGTTCTAGTGTACACTATATATACAAAAGTATGTGGACACCCCTTCAAATGTGTGGTTTCTGCTATTTCAGCCTCACCTGTTGCTGACAGGTTTATAACATCGAGCACACAGCCATGCAATCTCCATAGACAAACATTGGCAGTAGAATGTCCTTACTCGAGCTCAATGACTTTCAACGTGGCACCGCCATAGGATTCCAACTTTCCAACATGTTATTTCGTGAAATTTCTGCCCTGTTAGAGCTGCTCCAGTCAACTGTAAGTGCTGTTATTATGAAGTGGAAACGTCTAGGATCAACAACGGCTCAGCCGCGAAGTGGTAGCCACACATGCTCACAGAACAGGACTGCAGAATGATGAAGTGCGTAGCGTGTCTGTCCTCATTTGCAACACTCACTACCGAGTTCCAAACTGCTTCTGGAAGCAACGTCAGCACAATAACTCTTCGTCGGGAGCTTCATGAAATAGATTTCCATGGCCGAGCAGCCGCACACAAGCCTAAGATCACCATGCGCAATGCCAAGCGTCGGCAAGAGTGCTGTAAAGTTTGCCGCCATTGGAGTCTGGAGCATTGGAAATGCATTCTCTGGAGTGATGATTCATGCTTCACCATTTGGCAGTCCGATGAATTAATCTGGGTTTGGTGGATGACAGGAGAACGCTACATGCCCGAATGCATAGTGCCAACTGTAAAGTTTGGTTGAGGAGGAATAATGGTCTGGGGCTGTTTTTCATGGTTTGGGCTAGGCCCCTTAGTTCCAGTGGAGGGAAATCTTAATGCTACAGCATATAATGACATTCTAGACAATTCTGTGCTTCCAACTTTGTGGCAACAGTTTGGGGGAAGGCCCTTTCCTGTTTCAGCATCTCAAAGCACCCGTGCACAAAGCGAGGTCCATACAGAAATGGTTTCTTGAGATCAGTGTGGAAGAACTTGGCTGGCCTGCACAAAGCCCTGACCTCAACCCAATCGAACCCCTTTGGGATGAATTGGAACGCTGACTGCGAGCCAGGCCTAATCGCCCAACATCAGTGCCCGACTTCAGTAATGCTCTTGTGGCTGAATGGAAGCAAGTCCCCGCAGCAATGTTCCAACATCTAGTGGAAAGCCTCCCAGAAGAGTGGAAGCTGTTATAGCAGCAAAGGGGGGATCAACTCCATATTAATGCCCATGATTTTGGAATGAGATGTTCAACGAGCAGGTGTCCACGTACTGTTGGTCATGTAGTGTATCTAGTTGCTATATTCTTCCTCAGTTGTTTGTAATAGGCTGATGACTGAGAGAACATACAGTTAAAGTCAGAAGTTTACATACACTTAGGTTGGAGTCATTAAAACTTGTTTTTCAACCACAAATTTCTTGTTGACAAACTATAGTTTTGGCAAGTCAGTTAGGACATATACTTTGTGCATGACACAAGCAATTTTTCCAACAATTGTTTACAGACAGATTATTTCACTTATAATTCACTGTATCACAATTCCAGTGGGTCAGAAGTTTACATACACTAAGTTGACTGTGCCTTTAAACAGCTTGGAAAATCCAGAAAATGGTCATGGCTTTAGAAGCTTCTGATAGGCTAATTGACATAATTTGAGTCAATTGGAGGTGTACCTGTGGATGTATTTCAAGGCCTACCTTCAAACTCAGTGCCTCTTTGCTTGACATCATGGGAAAATCCAAAGAAATCAGCCAAGTACTCAGAAAAAAAATGGTAGACCTCCACAAGTCTGGTTCATCCTTGGGAGCAATTTCCAAACGCCTGAAGGTACCACGTTCATATGTACAAGCAATAGTACACAAGTATAAACACCATGGGACCACGCAGCCGTCATACCGCTCAGGAAGGAGACGCGTTCTGTCTCCTGGAGATGAACGTACTTTGGTGCGAAATGTGCAAATCAATCCCATAACAACAGCAAAGGACCTTGTGAAGATGCTAGAGGAAACAGGTACAAAAGTATCTATATCCACAGTAAAACGAGTCCTATATCGACATAACCTGAAAGGCCGCTCAGCAAGGAAGAAGCCACTGCTCCAAAACCGCCATAAAAAATCCACACTACGGTTTGCAACTGCACATGGAGACAAAGATCATACTTTTTGGAGAAATGTCCTCTGGTCTGATGAAACAAAAATAGAACTGTTTGGCCATAATGACCATCGTTATATTTGGAGGAAAAAGGGGGATGGCTTACAAGCCGAAGAACACCATCCCAACCGTGGAGCACAGGGGTGGCAGCATCATGTTGTGGGGGTGCTTTGCTGCAGGAGGAACTGGTGCACTTCACAAAATAGATGGCATCATGAGGAAAGACAATTATTTGGATATATTGAAGCAACATCTCAAGACATCAGTCAGGAAGTTAAAGCTTGGTTGCAAATGGGTCTTCCAAATGGACATTGACCCCAAGCATACTTCCAAAGTTGTGGGAAAATGTCTTAAGGAAAACAAAGTCAAGGTATTGACTTGTGTAGAAGCAATGCAGGTGCTTCTACACCTGCATTGCTTGCTGTTTGGGGTTTTAGGCTGGGTTTCTGTACAGCACTTCGAGATATTAGCTGATGTACGAAGGGCTATATAAAATAAACTTGATTGATTGATTGATATTGGAGTGGCCATCACAAGGCCCTGACTTCAATCCTATAGAACATTTGTGGGTAGAACTGAAAAATCAAGGAGGCCTACAAACCTGACTCAGTTACACTAGCTCTGTCAGGAGGAATGGGCCAAAATTCACCCAACTTATTGTGGGAAGCTTGTGGAACGCTACCTATAACATTCACCCAAGTTAAGCAATTTAAAGGCAATGCTACCAAATACTAATTGAATGTATGTAAACTTCTGACCCACTGGGAATGTGATGCAATAAATAAAAGCTGAAATAAATCATTCTCTCTACTATTATTCTGACATTTCACATTCTTAAAATAAAGTGGTGATCCTAACTAGAGGTCGACCGATTAATCGGAATGGCCGATTTTAATTAAGGCTGATTTCAAGTTTTCATAACAATCGGTAATCGGCATTTTTGGACACCGATCATGGCCGATTACATTGCGTTCCACGAGGAGACTGCGTGGCAGGCTGACTACCTGTTATGCGAGTGCAGCAAGGAGCCCCGGTAAGGTGCTAGCTAGCATTAAACGTATCTTATAAAAAACAATCTTAACATAATCACTACACATGGTTGATGATATTACTAGTTTATCTAGCTTGTCCTGCGTTAAGTATAATCGATGCGGTGACAGTTAATTTATCATTGAATCTTAGCCTACTGATTTAACGAGGGCATTTGTGAAAAAAGCACTGTCGTTGCACCAATGTGTACCTAACTTTAAACATCAACACCTTTCTTAAAATCAATACACAAATATATATTTTTAAACCTGCATATTTAGTTAATATTGCCTGCTAACATGAATTTCTTTTAACTAGGGAAATTGTGTCACTTCTCTTGCGTTCTGTGCAACAGAGTCAGGGTATATGCAGCAGTTTGGGCCGCCTGGCTCGTTGCGAACTGTGTGAAGACTTTCTTCCTAACAAAGACAGCCAACTTCGCCAAACGGGGAATGAATTAACAAAAGCGCATTTGCGAAAAAAACACAATCGTTGCACGAATGTACCTAACCCTAAACATCAATGCCTTTCTTAAAATCAATACACAGAAGTATATTTTTTTTAAACCTGCATATTTCGTTAAAAGAAATCCAGGTTAGCAGGCAATATTAAACTAGGGAAATTGTGTCACTTCTCTTGCGTTCATTGCACGCAGAGTCAGGGTATATGCAACAGTTTGGGCCGCCTGGCTCGTTGCGAACTAATTTGCCAGAATTTTACGTAATTATGATAAAACATTGAAGGTTGTGCAATGTAACAGGAATATTTAGACTTATGGATGCTACCCGTTAGATAAAATACGTAACGGTTCCGTATTTCACTGAAAGAATAAACATTTTGTTTTCGAAATGATAGTTTCCGGATTTGACCATATTAATGACCTAAGGCTCGTATTTCTGTGTGTTATTATGTTATAATTTAGTTATGATTTGATATTTGATAGAGCAGTCTGACTGAGCGGTGGTAGGCAGCAACAGGCTCGTAAGCATTCATTCAAACAGCACTTTAGTGCGTTTACCATCAGCTCTTCGCTGTGCTTCAAGCATTGAGCTGTTTATGACTTCAAGCCTATCAACTCCCGAGATTAGGCTGGTGTAACCGATGTGAAATGGCTAGCTAGTTAGTGGGGTGCGCGCTAATAGCGTTTCAAACGGTGACGTCACTCGCTCTGAGACCTTGAAGTAGTTGTTCCCCTTGCTCTGCAAGGGCCGCGGCTTTTGTGGAGCGATGGGTAACGATGCTTTGAGGGTGACTGTTGTCGATGTGTTCCTGGGGCGAGGAGAGGGACGGAAGCTATACTGTTACACTGGCAATACTATAGTGCCTATAAGAACATCCAATAGTCAAAGGTATATGAAATACAAATGGTATAGAGAGAAATAGTCCTATAATTCCCATAATAACTACAACCTAAAAGTTCTTACCTGGGAATATTGAAGACTCATGTTAAAAGGAACCACCAGCTTTCATATGGTCTCATGTTCTGAGCAAGGAACTTAAACGTTAGCTTTTTTACATGGCACATATTGCACTTTTACTTTCTTCTCCAACACTTTGTTTTTGCATTATTTAAACCAAATTGAACATGTTTCTTATTTATTTGAGTCTAAATTGATTTCATTGATGTATTATATTAAGTTAAAATAAAAGTGTTCATTCAGTATTGTTGTAATTGTCATTATTACAAATAAATAAAAATAAATAAATAGGCCGATTAATCGGTATCGGCTTTTTTGGTCCTCCAATAATCGGTATCGGCGTTGAAAAATCATAATCGGTCGACCTCTAATCCTAACTGACCTAAGACAGGGATTTTTTACTAGGGTTAAATGTCAGGAATTGTGAAAAACTGAGTTTAAATGTATTTGGATAAGGTTTATGTAAACTTCCGACTTCAACTGTATACCGTTTATAGGTAGGTATCTAGGTAACACATTCTAAAGCTTTACAGTCAGTATTTGTGGACTGGTGAGTGGGTGTAGTTGTGTGCTGAAATGTGGATAAGATCCTTTATTAAACTATTCAATCATGTAATTGAAAGATTTGTGTTAACTCGGAGCAAACGGCTCAGGAAGGGAAATGTAAGAAAACACATGTTAAAAATGCTTTCATTGCAAAATACTTGGAATCTAATGAAGAAGAAAAACTGTTACAATCACAAAATCACTGGAAGATCATTTCTACAAGCAAAAGTATTATGTCTTTATAACCCTAATTATAAATTGTGGATGTATAGGTCCATTAACCAACACACCAGGCATTTGTGTTATTTATTTTCTATTGAATGGTTTTAGACTAGAAAGTGCTAGACAAATCTAATCTCTATGAGGGTTCCAGAAACTTTGCATTGAACGGAATCCGGTGTTGTATCTGAATGATTCTGTTCCCAGACAGTTGACCAAGCCAGTAACCGTGCAAACTGTGTTCACAAAGCATGCACTGTTGCACACATATCAACTATGGCAATATGTATTTAGTCTGTGTCAGTCACCTGCATAGACCAATGATGTATATAAACCCTGGATTGCTGATGCAATCTATTGACCATTGAGAGGCTTTGAAGCCACCGGTCGGCCATATTTGCATTGCCCAGTAGGAGCAGTCCTCCATAGGAATGAATGGAATTCTACAGTATTTCAATTAAATGTTTCAAGGACAAAATTGCATGTATTTAAGTGTTTTGTTGTTGTAGTGGCGACAGTAACATTAGTAATCTCCCAAAATTATACTTTGTAAGGACTTAATAGCTCACAATATAATGTAAAAGTATGCATTAAGGTATCTGTAATAGAATAAATGTGGCAAAAACGAATGTAGACATTAATAAATGCATTTCTATTCAATTTTTTACACTGGTGGGGGCGTGTCAAGATGGAGGCACGGTGGCTTCAACACAGCGCCCTCTATTGGTCATACAGTGTGTTTATATATATATATAGATCATTGGCATAGACCAAGTCTTTTATCTTTATAAACACTGAAAAATAAACTAGAGACAAAACAATGTAATTCTCTGTCTAATTTATTTAACTGTGAGAAATCTAACTGTCTCTAGATGTTGCTTTTCGGCATGCAAGGTGTTGTATCCCCTCTTTTTCTCTGCCTGTACATTTCCTGTTCTTTGCCCTGCATCAGGATCTAATGCACTTCTGGGAGTAAGATTACACAGCTAGGTGATATAAACTAGGGTTGTCACGACTCAAGTATCGTGATACTACGATACCTGATTTTCCTTGGCAAGAAGGAAAACACAAAGCAGACTTAACTCCTTGGTCCTTTAAAAACCCACTGTATGTGACATATAGTGTGCTATAGCTTGGAAAAGAAACATGGGATTCTGGGTGACAACATCAGGCTGCTGTTTTCTGACATTAGGACTGTTTTCCTCAGGAAATTCAGTACGCCTCATGTTTTGATTCCTTCCCACGATACCTCAGAGTATCACATTACTTGTATCGCAACAACCCTAATACCAACAACTAGTGTATCTAACAGTCAGTTACAGATGACCCAACTCTACGTTTACATTTGAGGCATTTAGCAGACGCAATTAGTGTTACATGCCTTGCTCAAGGGCACATCGACAGATTTTTCACCTACTCATTGACCCTTTGCTCCAGGTCATGTTTCATTGATTGTGTTGCATTTGGAAATGGAAACAAAACAAGCAATGAATGTGTCCAGTTTACCATCTTTGAGACTGCATTGCAGCTGTTAATAGCAAAGACAAAGAGGAATGAAAGACTACAGACACATTTATTTAGGGAAATGATCACAGCACTAGACCTAGCTAACATTGCTCTGGAATCCTTTGAGCTTAAGCTTGTACTTCATACTGCTGTTTCCTGCGTTTTGTGTGCATCATTCCTGTGTCTGTCTCTTTAATGCAGGTGTGTGTCTGTACTCTACCAGATGTGTCAGACACACACCTCTCTTCTCTGTGCTTTGCTGATTCTATACCCCTCTATGGTTTTTGTTCTGGTAAAGCTACGGTCAGTGGGACAGTACCGACCTGCCCCTGTGTGAGGCCTACTGGCGTTGGGACAGTTGGGCGTCCCCGGACGGGGGCGCCACCTCCGGGTCAGCCCAGGGGGTCGAGGAGGACACAGACGGACCTGCCTCCCAGGATACCACCCCCAAACATTACCTCAACGGACACGGGACCACCGCCGCGGCAGACAAGCCCTAAAGCACTGGAGCAGACCACATATGGATGTAGAATGGACCTCTCCCTCCAACACCGTGTCACTCAGATTCTCACAGTGGTACGTAGATTAGTGTTAATGTATCATAGTCTATCCATGTACAGTATGACAAGTCTTCCACTGTCAGTGTGTCTGGTGGAAATGGGGGGCAAGCAAAACTGAACCGAACTGAAGACCTTTAATGTTTCTAAAGGGTATTCCTCTGTATACTTTAAGATTACAAGGGAACAGTATGAAGCATTGATAGTATGATGAACACTGTTGATAAGCTAACGTTACACTCCAACTGCACAAATATCACACATAACTTTATTCAATCAATAATGGTAATTTATCTAAGGTTGCTTCTCTGATAGTTTATAAATGCTGTAAGCTCTGTAGCAAGGTATCTGACCAAATGGATAGAGTATAATTTTTTTTTTTTTTTAAATGCGTTTGAACAAGATTAGAAATAATGCTTAATGCAACTAGTGTGAAGACTATTAGCTGGCCCAAACAATTTTAAAACTGCGTCTCCCGAAAATCTAACCAAGATTTGTTTTTGCCCTGTCTGTCTAATATCCCCATTACATACACTTGTTGAGATTTAGTTCTAAAGACATTTCAGTTACCCCAGTGGCAGAAACATGGTGCATTACGGATGCCAATTTCTTTATTTAGGTTAAAACGTGTCTAAATGTATGACCATAAGACTGCATGTCATGCAATTGTATGGATGTTATGTTCTTGGATTACTTTTGTAGCATTGTTTTTGTAATATTGCAATTTCAGTTAGTAAGCTTTTAATTGCATGAAGAATTAGACAAGTGAATAAAACACCATTATAAACTCAAGCCTGTCTCTAATCTTTAAAAAAAAAGATTTCTGGAACAATCCAAAAATAGTCAGCTATTACTACTGGTTTTGTTCTGACAAATGTCAAAGAGAACATGATACATTTATTGTAGAAACCAAGGATGGAATGACATCAAATAATTCTGATTTTACATTTCACATGCTATTGATAGAATACACTACATCAATCGAGTCCCAGACAAAACAACAAAGCTGGAAACAAAAAGCAGAAGATGCTATTTATACAAATGGGCATAGATTTTTTTTCCTAAAGGAAAAACATCCTAGCCCTAGACTAAAAATCATGTTCAGTGGAGATTATCCAAATTCCAGTCAAAGGGCAAATCTATCCTCAGTATCTACGGTTCATCTTCTTGAACTTCTCGTAGTGGTAGTCGTCCGTGGCCTTCTCGTTGTTAGGCCTCTTGCGATGGTTGGCTGGTTCCACAGCTGGAAGAGATATGAAAGCAGATTGACCGTTAACGTCTCTAATAGGTGTATTCTCCAATATTTCAGCAAAAAAATATACAAATGTTTTCATCTCAGAGATACTGTGTTATGCTATCAGTATTAGCGGTGGCTTCTCTCTAGCAATATGTTTGTATATGTCCTCTGGTCTAAATGTGATGCAGTGGTTGATGCAGTTGTGTGGATTCTTCTCTTACCCTCTGGTCCTGGTTTCTCTGTGTCACCCACACGGAGAGGCCTGGCCTCTGGCTCCTTTGGTTTGTGTCTGTTGTGGTGTCTCTGTGGGGCGTTCACGTCTTCACGGTAGACTGGAACAAAATACATTCACACAGTTAAAGGCTGACAGATCAGCATGTGTAAACAGGTGGACGTGATTTGATGTCATGCTACTGAGTCAAGCCTAGCTGTACTGGGCTGGTTCATGCTACTGAGTCAAGCCTAGCTGTACTGGGCTGGTTCATGCTACTGAGTCAAGCCTAGCTGTACTGGGCTGGTTCATGCTACTGAGTCAAGCCTAGCTGTACTGGGCTGGTTCATGCTACTGAGTCAAGCCTAGCTGTACTGGGCTGGTCCATGCTACTGAGTCAAGCCTAGCTGTACTGGCTGGTCCATGCTACTGAGTCAAGCCTAGCTGTACTGGCCTGGTTACGCATCCACCACTGTTCTTTACAGAAACCATGTGAGAGATAAAATAACAAAGCCAGCAAAGTACGGATTGGGTCTGCCCTGTAGTGTGAAGCAGGAATCAGTCATAGATGACATGAACATAACTCACAGCGGTTGTGCTGGACGTAGTTGACAGCGATGTTGGTGGGGACAAAGGAGGTGCCGTTGTCCTTCTTCTTGTTCCTTTGATCCTGTAGCAGCTTGGCCTTGGCCTCCTCCGTGAAGATGATGTTCTTTATCTTAGCACTGAAAAACAGAAATAATGCTCTTTATCTAAGCTTCAAGATGTGCTAAACAAACACAGCTGTTGTGCAAGGTTTTCAGTCACTGGATTTGTTGTGGTAAGATTACAAGACATTGCTATAGTTGCTAGACATGAATACAGATTTAACAAGAGCAAAAAACACCAAGAGTGTTTCCCCTAGGAGTTTTCAGCTGCAGAAACATTGAGACCCTGGCCACTCACTCAATGCCAAGGTCAACCTCGGGGATCCCACTCAGCATCTGATTGGACAACATCTCTTCAGTCTTCTTGGCCGAGTTGACTCGGATGTTCTCCGGCAGCTCGTACAGGAGGTCCTCAGCATTCTTCACTTTTACCTTCTGCTCCTCCGCTTCCACCAAGCCCTTCTTCTTCTTCAGCTCTGTCTCAATGTATTTCATCCTAGCCGGGGGGAGAACATTTAAAAAATATACAGCAAAATATAGAACTTCAAAATTGTGAACTGAGACATCAGTGAGATCTCATCAGACAATAGTTGTGCTTTAAGATAATGAGAACTCAGCAAAAAAAAGAAATGTCCCTTTTTCAGAACCCTGTCTTCCAAAGATAATTAGTAAAAATCCACAGCTCTTCATTGTAAAGGGTTTAAACACTGTTTCCCGTGCATGTTCAATGAACCATAAACAATTAAAGAACATGCACCTGTGGAACGGTCATTAAGACACTAGCAGCTTACAGACAGTAGGCAATCAAGGTCACAGTTATGAAAACTTAGGACACTAAAGAGGTCTTTCTACAGACTCTGAAAAACACCAAAAGAAAGATGCCACGGGTTCCTGCTCATCTGCATGAACGTGCCTTAGGCATGCTGCAAGGAGGCATGAACTGCAGATGTGGCCAGGGCAATAAATTGCTGCCCGAGTTACACCAGGAATGCACAATCCCTCCATCAGTGCTCAGACTGACCGCAGTAGGCTGAGAGAGGCTGGACTAAGGGCTTGTAGGCCTGTTGTAAGGCAGGTCCTCACCAGACATCACTGGCAACAATGTCGCCTATGGGCACAAACCCACCGTCGCTGGACCAGACAGGACTGGCAAAAAGTGCTCTTCACTGACGAGTCGCGGTTTTGTCTCACCAGGGGTGATGGTTGGATTCAAATTTATCGTGGAAGGAATGAGCGTTACACCGAGGCCTGTACTCTGGAGCGGGATCGATTTGGAGGGTCCGTCATGGTCTGGGGCGGTGTGTCACAGCATCATCGGACTGAGCTTGTTGTCATTGCAGGCAATCTCAACGCTGTGCGTTACAGGGAAGACATCCTCCTCCCTCATGTGGTACCCTTCCTGCAAGCTCATCCTGACATGACCCTCCAGCATGACAATGCCACCAGCCATACTGCTCGTTCTGTGCGTGATTTCCTGCAAGACAGGAATGTCAGTGTTCTGCTATGGCCAGCGAAGAGCCCGGATCTCAATCCCATTGAGCACGTCTGGGACCTGTTGGATCGGAGGGTGAGGGCTAGGGCCATTTCCCACAGAAATGTCTGGGAACTTGCAGGAGCCTTGGTGGAAGAGTGGGGTAACATCTCACAGCAAGAACTGGCAAATCTGGTACAGTCCATGAGGAGATGCTTTGCAGTACTTAATGCAGCTGGTGGCCACACCAGATACTGACTGTTACTTTTGATTTTGACCCCCCCTTTGTTCAGAGACACATTATTCCATTTATGTTAGTCCCATGTCTGTGGTACTTGTTCAGTTTGTGTCTCAGTTGTTGAATCTTATGTTCATACAAATATTTACACAAGTTTGCTGAAAATAAACGCAGTTGACAGTGAGAGGACATTTCTTTTTTTGCTGAGTTTATTTAATGTATTTTTCGTATGGCGTCAGCTCATGGGGATCCTAATAAAATGTAATAAATTGTTTGGTTTGTTGATAGCATACATGTCGGCATCCTCATCTCGTCTGTTGGTCTCGGCAGAGAAAGAGGTGCCCAGATTAAGGTCCCCTGTGTCGTCATCGGTCCTGAAGGTGGAGAAGAGACATACACATCATAAATACTGACAAAAAAATGGTCTTACACACTTTAAAAGCCTCAAACTGGTAGCAATAAAAGCTTACATGTCTCTGGCCCGGTCTTTAACTTTTTTCATGTCAACAACACCCCCGGTCTTCAATTTAAAAGGGTCATTCTGTTGAGCAATGAAAGTTGAGAAGAATGTAGTTAGTATAAGATAAGATGCAGAAACAAACACATTCAATGTATCAACAACTGAACAATAACACTATGTAAACAAGGGAAAAAAACATACATCACCCCCTTCGTCCAAGCGAAGTTTCTCCCCCTCCAACAATGCAGCCACGCTGAATAGTACAACATAACAGAAAGTTAATCATAACTTTTCAGTTTCGTTAAGGTACAATTTCTCAACTATTAAATTAATTTTATAATATGCCTGTTTACTTTTTTTTTTTAAGAATATATGCTAAATTGTACATGCCTCAGTAGGCGCAAGTAACTGTCTTACTCCATCTTAACACAATAAGCTTGCTCATTTGAGTCTTTGTAAACAAACTATGATTAAAGCTATTATGTCTATCTCATGGATTGAGATAATGATTCAATTTATCCAGCCGCATCCCTCTGCTTTATAGCAGCAAACCAAGTTATGAGCCTGTAATTAGGCTGAAAACACATTTCAGTCTTTAAAAAAAGAAATGTTGATAATCAAATATTATTGCATAGCTAGCTGTGATATACACTTCTAGCTAAGTGCAATTAGCTAAGGTACACAACAGAAACATGCTGTTTAATTGTAAACTGTACCTACCTAACTCCAGTCTGTCTTTTCCGTAAACTCTGAAGTTCTTTAGCTTCGTCCAGTTTCGATCTGAGTAGAAAAAAAAGATTTGACTAACGTCAATATCAAGAACAGGAAGAACTGCTATCTGGCAATCGAATAGTCATTAGCCAGCTAGAAGCTAGCCATCATACACGTCGTGGCTGGCTTGCTAACTAAGGTAAGTTATATTGAAAACGTCTCAAACGTTACCTAACTTCAGCTGTTATCTCGTCTTCCTCTTCATCCGAAGAGCTTTCTCTTCTCCTTCTAAAGTTTTTCCCCGACGGCATTATTGTAGAGTTTTCGAAAGGGTGGTAGCAAACTTTGTGTGCACGACTTTACAGTGTACGCAGCTGCTCTTTTGCCAACAATAATAACACAGGGGACAGATTTCGCTGACGGACCTATGCGCCACTTCCCCCAATACCGGACGTGACGTTATACTTGACGTGTATTGTGACGATTGAAAAAACATTTAAAAAAAATACATATATGAATATATATATTTATTTCTTAACCCTCCTGTTGTGTTCGTTTCATGTTAATTACTTATGTGTTCCCGGTCCAAAATGACCGCCCCATTATAGCTGATTATACATATTTTATAATACATATATTATCACCTAATGTTGCGTTAGATCTTTTTTTATCAACTTAAGTTATTGTGACCATTACACGTTTTGAACTTCTATTTGCTATTTATGGCCTGTAGGCCTCATTGACCTGAGCTCATACAACTCGTTTTTGAGTAAAGAAAAAGCATAATGTATGGATTATTTTGACTATAACAAATACTCAGATGAAACATATTGTGCTATTTATCACAGACTACTTTGAGTCAAAGTTTAACAAGGACTCTCTCCTCCTCACCAGTGTCAAAGATATGATCAAGAGCTTCACATACAGTATATCGTTTGGTCATTGTGCTGCCACAGAATGAATTGTGAGCAAGGCCTCAAAAAAGCTTTATATACTGTACAAGAGCTGCGAGAAAAGTTCTATATATTATTGAAACAATGTTGCGATTGTTAGTGAGAACGCCAACAGGTGTGGTTCCCGTGGGGGATGGATTCTATTGGGGAAAGGTTCCCATGGGGGTTGCCATGGAAGCCAAGAAGGGGAGTGAGGTGTGTGTGTGTGATCAAACACACATGCATGTGGGGGTCTTGGAGAGGAAGTGTGTCCATCTGATGAATGGGCATGTGCCCGAACTCAATTTTATACACTAATTGTAGTCTCACCCATTCATTTCTAATGACAGGTCATTTTTGACCGGGAACACCACAGGTGTACAAAAGTTAAATAATACACCCAAAATGTAATGAAAATCATCAAAATGTATTTTGTATGTTCAGATGTCCTGTGTGGACAAAGTCATCGCAATTTATGACAATCAGATTAAATGAACTACATTTTTCAGAGAGAGAACTTATAAATCGTTCCAATTCGACCGGAACACAGCAGGAGGGTTAAACCTGTGTGCTTGGTTATGCACTTTGCTTAATATGCATTTTGGATGTATAATTCCACTTCCGTATATGTTTGTACAATTTGAAAACCTTTGTCTCCCGAGTGGCGCAGTGGTCTAAGGCACTGCATCTCAGTGCTTGAAACTTCACTACAGACACCCTAGTTCGGATCCAGGGTCTATCACAACTTGCCGTGATTGGGAGTCCCATAGGGCGGCGCACAGTTGGCACAGCGTCGTCCAAGTTTGGCCGGTGTAGGCCGTCATTCTAAATAAGAATTTGTTCTTAAAGTATTGCTCCAACTCTTTATAGAAAACAAGGAAGAGTGTTTTTCTATTAGTGCATTTACATTTTGCCATTAGCACAATTACATTTAAGGTAAAAATAGTTACGGAAATTGGCATCACATTTTATCATTCTACGGTGTATCCTTAGCTCAGTTGGTAGTGGATATATAGAACTTTTCTCGCAGTTCTGGGTTTGATTCACACGGGGGACCAGTACGAAAATGTTTGCACTCGCTACTGTAAATTGTTCTGGATAAGACTAAAATGTAAACAAGTCTTCAAGAATATTATACAACTACAAATGTCTTGCCATAATCTCTTTACGTGTAGACAGTGCCAAAATCAATGCAAAGCTGTTTCTGGACGCTCAACACAAAAAGGACAGTAATGTCTTTGAGTTTCTTCAGGCAATGATTCGCAGGGTAATACATTCTGAAAGAGACCTATTTGACCTTGTTAAAAAGCAGGTATTTGTGTGGTAATAACGATACCTTTTTCCAACAGATATTATTGACAAATGTATTCCAGTAAATTGTGTCATAAAGAATCGAAACAACATCCCGATGAAATAAAGCAACAAGCTGCTAGTTCTTGCTGACGTAGAGCATAACAACACTGACGTTAAACCAATGTGTGAGTTGGGCGGGGGAGCAAGTGGGATGGGGTATCTCTATTCCGTACAACAGCCACAGTAGCTAGCCAGGATACCATCGCTAGCTAGGTGTTTACCTATTTTTAACGACGTTTCCCCTTAAATGAACGTATCTGAATATTGTTGTGACATCGCCTGGTGTTGGTAAATAGCATTTGTTGAGATTAATGTATTTGTTGTCGATGTCATCATCGATTTCTGATGTTAGTTAGGCGTGGAAAAACAGGGCCTTCAGTTTGCAGCAGAGCTGTCAGATGTCGGTGTCTCTTTAGTCAAACCATAGTGCAGGAATTGATTTAATAAAAGAATAAAAGTGTACCTGTGTTGGCTGATGTGCGATAGTTAGATGTTGAATTAATTGATTATCCATTTCTAGAATGTCGATGGGTTGTCAGGCAGCTAGTTACTAGTAAATGCAGTAATTTCAAAGCTTTGAGTGAGTAGAGTAACGTTAGCTTGCTAGCTAAACCAAAGAGCATCATTGTCGGCTACAGTACGACTAATTCGACATACGTTTTGTAATAGTCTACTCTTGCAGAGTCAGACACACCCCTTGATTGAAGTGTGTCTACTTGTTGTAGCCACTTACTGATGTCAGCTTGCTTGAATGTATTGTTTTATCTACCCAAACAAAATGTCAGATTCATATTTTTTTGTATTATTAGCTAGATCTTTAGAAGAAGTTGAATAAACATGAGTGACCTGGGGGACATTTGTCCCCACCTGGAATCCATAGGGGAGGTCACCAAGGAGGACCTTCTTCAGAAATCCAAGGTAAGAGAAAAGGATTGTTTCTTAAGAGATTTGCCCAGTCGAGCTTGGGACTATAAGGTCCTATTTGTATTTTGTTCAAAATTGTACTGTAAATACCTAAATTCATATTGTTAAAGTTCAAAGAATACAATATGAAAAATGCTGTGACACCATTAAAACCAAAGAGGGGTCGGAACTTTAAAGACAATTATCTCAGAATCATCTTTTTGCAGATATAGCCTTATATCGCCAAGCTCTCACAGTGTCAAGCATCTAGAATATGTATGGAATAGGTGCAATGTGACCAAAGTCATGTCTTTTACTCTTGAGTCATGTCTTCTAGATTTGCCTTCACAAGTCCCACAAAATGTCAAACAAAATGTACAATACATTCTGGTGGTCTGACAAAATCACACAGGAGATGGTGCTGTATAATTGTTTTGTGTTTTGAAGGGAACCTGCCAGTTATGTGTAGCAGGAGGTCCCAACCTCTGGGCCTGTCTTCAGGTAAACAGCAGAATCTGCTTTTCTTCACTGTTTCAGATATTCTGTGGACCATGATATATATATATTTACCCGTAGACTAATGTAATAGTTTTTTTTATTTTGTTCAGAGCGAGTGTCCATATGTTGGCTGTGGAGAATCCTTTTCAGATCACAGCACCCTACACGCTCAGGTGAATTCTGCTCAGAGCTTTTTTTCTTTGGGTTGCGAGAGATGCCATTTCAAGATCACTTTATTGGCTCAACCGAAATTTGACTTCCACCTCCTCAGAGAGACACATATGCAACAGCATTTAGGATTTAATACCAGCAACCCTGCGGTTGCCAGCTCACTTCCTGCCAGATTTTTCCCATCGGACCCGGGATTTGAACTTGCAGCCCTTCGGTTGCTGGCTTGCCTCCCTAACCGCTAGGCTACCTGCCACCCTAGTATTTCATGCAACAAAAATGTTTTTCAAAGCTTATTTTGTGTGTGAGCGTGTGTCTCTGTGTCTCTCCCCCCTAGACTAAGAAACACAACCTGACAGTAAACCTGACAACATTCAGGATCTGGTGCTATGTGTGTGAGAGGGAGGTGTTTCTAGAGCAGAGGCCTGCAGTGGTATCTGCTATGTCTGCCACACACACTCCCCACCACTGTAAAGCTATGGACAACCAGGTACGCCATCGCACAAAGGTCAGCTCAGCTATATTCAACTATACTATGTTTACGTGCCATTTGGGCACTGGTCTAAATTAGTGCACTATATAGGGAATAGGGAGCCATTTGGGATTGGCCCTATATCAACTATGGCTAACATATCTTTTAATTTAGAAAGGGTTCATAAACTATTCAGAAGGACTGCATTATGTACTGTGTATAAAGAATTTATTTATTATGAAGTTTTACTCAACTTTGTTTAATTTTGATCAGCTCACATTGACACTTGTGAGCTGAAATGCAGCCGATTCTGTGTTTTTATATTTTAATTGGCTTCCCACAGGCACACAGACTTATGTTCTTATTCGTTTTTTTTAATGACGACAAATAATTTTCCCAGGATGCAGTTCATCAACCAGTGAGTCACCACCGCCCGTTGAAGGCGGTGCCCATCGCGGTGGCAGAAGAAGAGGGGTCAGAGTCGGAGGAGGATGACCTCAAACCCAGAGGTAACCTCTGACCCCCCCCTCTCGTCATCATGGCACCCAATAACAGTAAAGAATACAGTGCATTTGGAAAGTATTCAGGCCCCTTCACTTTTTCCAGCTCAGGTGCATCCTGTTTCCATTGATCATGCTTGGGATGTTTCTACAACTTGATTGTTTTTACACCACCTGTGGTAAATTCAATTGATTGGACATGATTTGGAAAGGCACACACCTGTCTATATAAGGTCCCACAGTTGACAGTGCAAGCCATGAGGTAAAAGGAATTGTCCGTAGAGCCCTGAGACAGGATTGTGTCAAGGCACAGATATGGGGAAGGGTACCAAAAAACCTCTGCAGCATGGAAGGTCCCCAAGAACACAGTGGCCTCCATCATTCTTAAATGGAAGAAGTTTGGAACCACCAAGACTCTTCCTAGAGCTGGCCGCCCAGACAAACTGAGCAATCGGGAGAAGGGCCTTGGTCAGGGAGTTGACCAAGAACCCGATGGTCACTCTGACAGAGTTCCTCTGTTGAGATGGGAGAACCTTCCAGAAGGACAACCATCTCTGTAGCACTCCACCAATAAGGCCTTTATGGTAGAGTGGCCAGACCGAAGCCACTCCTCAGTAAAAGGCACATGACAGCCTGCCTGGAATTTGCCTGAAGGACTCTGACCATGAGAAACAAGATTCTCTGGTCTGATGAAACCAAGATTGAAGTATTTGGCCTGAATGACAAGTATCTGGAGGAAACCAGGCACCGCTCATCACCTGGCCAATACCATCCCTATGGTGAAGTATGGTGGTAGCAGCATCATCATGCTGTGGGGATGTTTTTCAGCGTCAGGGACTGGGCTTACTTCCGACAGAGATGGCCGCCTCGCTTCGCAGTATTTTGTTTTTTTACGTGTTATTTCTTACATTGGTACCCCAGGTAATCTTAGGTTTCATTACATACAGTCGGGAGGAACTACTGAATATAAGAGCAACATCAACTCACTATCATTACGACCAGGAATATGACTCTCCCGAAGCGGATCCTGTGTTTTGCCTTCCACCCAGTACAATGGATCGGATCCCAGCCGGCGACCCTAAACAACGACGCCGTAAAAGGGGCAAACGAAGCGGTCTTCTGGTCAGGCTCCGGAGAAGGGCACACTGCGCTCCACTCCCTAGCATACTACTCGCCACTGTCCAGTCTCTTGACAACAAGGTTGATGAAATCCGAGCAAGGGTAGCATTCCAGAGAGACATCAGAGACTGTAACGTTCTTTGCTTCACGGAAACATGGCTCACTCGAGAGACGGTAACGGAGTCGGTGCAGCCAGCTGGTTTCTTCACGCATCGCGCCGACAGAAACAAACATCTTTCTGGTAAGAAGAGGGGTGGGGGGGTATGCCTTATGATTAACGAGACGTGGTGTGATCATAACAACATACAGGAACTCAAGTCATTCTGTTCACCTGACTTAGAATTCCTCACAAGCAAATGTCGACCGCATTATCTACCAAGGGAATTCTCTTCGATTATAATCACAGCCGTATATATTCCCCCCCAAGCAGACACATCGATGGCCCTGAACGAACTTTATCTGACTCTATGTAGACTGGAAACCACACACCCTGAGGCTGCATTCATCGTAGCTAGGGATTTTAACAAGGCTAATCTGAAAACAAAACTCCTTAAATTCTATCAGCATATCGATTGTGTTACCAGGGCTGGTAAAACCCTAGATCATTGTTATTCTAACTTCCGCGACGCATATAAGGCCCTCCCCCGCCCTCCTTTCGGAAAAGCTGACCACGACTCCATTTTGTTGCTTCCAGCCTACAAACAGAAACTAGAACAAGAAGTTCCCGCGCTCAGGTCTGTTCAACGCTGGTCCGACCAATCTGATTCCACGCTTCAAGACTGCTTCGATCACGTGGATTGGGATATGTTCCGCATTGCGTCCAACAGCAACATTGACGAATACGCTGATTCGGTGAGCGAGTTCATTAGAAAGTGCATCAGCGACGTAATACCCACAGCAAAGATTAAAACATTCCCAAACCAGAAACCGTGGATTGATGGCAGCATTCGCGTGAAACTGAAAGCGTGAACCATTGCTTTTAACCAGGGCAAGGTGACCGGAAACATGACCGAATACAAACAGTGTAGCTATTCCCTCCGCAAGGCAATCAAACAAGCTAAGTGCCAGTATAGAGACAAAGTAGAGTCGCAATTCAACAGCTCAGACACAAGAGGTATGTGGCAGGGTCTACAGTCAATCACGGATTACAAAATGAAAACCAGCCCCGTCGCGGACCAGGATGTCTTGCTCCCGGACAGACTAAATAACTTTTTTGCTCGCTTTGAGGACAATACAGTGCCACTGACTCGGCCAAATACCAAAACCTGCAGGCTCTCCTTCACTGCAGCCGAGGTGAGTAAAACATTTAAACGTGTTAACCCTCGCAAGGCTGCAGGCCCAGGCGACATTCCCAGCCACGTCCTCAGCATGCGCAGACCAGCTGGCTGGTGTGTTTACGGACATATTCAATCAATCCTTATCCCAGTCTGCTGTCCCCACAAGCTTCAAGAGGGCCACCATTGTTCCTGTTCCCAAGAAAGCTAAGGTAACTGAGCTAAACGACTACCGCTTCCATCATCATGAAGTGCTTTGAGAGACTAGTCAAGGACCATATCACCTCCACCCTACCTGACACCTTAGACCCACTCCAATTTGCTTACCGACCCAATAGGTCCACAGACGACGCAATCGCAACCACACTGCACACTGCCCTAACCCATCTGGACAAGAGGAATACCTATGTGAGAATGCTGTTCATCGACTACAGCTCAGCATTTAACACCATAGTACCCTCCAAACTCGTCATCAAGCTCGAGACCCTGGGTCTCAACCCCGCCCTGTGCAACTGGGTCCTGGACTTCCTGACGGGCCGCCCCCAGGTGGTGAGGGTAGGTAACAACATCTCCACCCCGCTGATCCTCAACACTGGGGCCCCACAAGGGTGCGTTCTGAGCCCTCTCTTGTACTCCCTGTTCACCCACGACTGCGTGGCCATGCACGCCTCCAACTCAATCATCAAGTTTGCGGACGACACTACAGTGGTAGGCTTGATTACCAACAACGACGAGACGGCCTACAGGGAGGAGGTGAGGGCCCTCGGAGTGTGGTGTCAGGAAAATAACCTCACACTCAACGTCAACAAAACAAAGGAGATGATTGTGGACTTCAGGAAACAGCAGAGGGAGCACCCCCCTATCCACATCGACGGGACAGTAGTGGAGAGGGTAGTAAGTTTTAAGTTCCTCGGCGTACACATCACGGACAAACTGAATTGGTCCAACCACACAGACAGCATTGTGAAGAAGGTGCAGCAGCGCCTCTTCAACCTCAGGAGGCTGAAGAAATTCGGCTTGTCACCAAAAGCACTCACAAACTTCTACAGATGCACAATCGAGAGCATCCTGTCGGGCTGTATCACCGCCTGGTACGGCAACTGCTCCGCCCACAACCGTAAGGCTCTCCAGAGGGTAGTGAGGTCTACACAACGCATCACCGGGGGCAAACTACCTGCCCTCCAGGACACCTACACCACCTGATGTCACAGGAAGGCCATGAAGATCATCAAGGACAACAACCACCCGAGCCACTGCCTGTTCACCCCGCTATCATCCAGAAGGCGAGGTCAGTACAGGTGCATCAAAGCAGGGACCGAGAGACTGAAAAACAGCTTCTATCTCAAGGCCATCAGACTGTTAAACAGCCACCACTAACATTTAGAGGCTGCTGCCAACATACTGACTCAACTCCAGCCACTTTAATAATGGGAATTTATGGAAATTTATGTAAAAATATATCACTAGCCACTTTAAACAATGCCACTTAATATAATGTTTACATACCCTACATTACTCATCTCATATGTATATGTATATACTGTACTCTATATCATCTACTGCATCTTGCCATCTTTATGTAATACATGTATCACTAGCCACTTTAAACTATGCCACTTTATGTTTATATACCCTACATTACTCATCTCATATGTATATACTGTACTCTATACCATCTACTGCATCTTGCCTATACCGTTCTGTACCATCACTCATTCATATATCTTTATGTACATATTCTTTATCCCTTTACACTTGTGTGTATAAGGTAGTAGTTGTGGAATTGTTAGGTTAGATTACTCGTTGGTTATTACTGAATTGTCGGAACTAGAAGCACAAGCATTTCACTACACTCGTATTAACATCTGCTAACCATGTGTATGTGACAAATACAATTTGATTTGATTTGAGACTAGTCAGAATCGAGGGAAAGATGAACAAAGCAACGTGCAGAAAGATCCTTGATGAAAACCTGTTCCAGAGCGCTCAGGACCTTAGACTGGGGCGAAGGTTCACTTTCCAACAGGAGAAAAACCCTAAACACACAGCCAAGACAACGCAGGAGTGGCTTCGGGACAAGTCTCTGAATGTCCTTGAGTGGCCCGGGCTTGAACCCAATCAAACATCTCTGGAGAGAACTGAAAATAGCTGTGCAGCGACGCTCCCCATCCAACCTGACAGCTTGAGAGGATCTGCAGAGAAGAATGGGAGAAACTCCCCAAATATAGGTGTGCCAAGCTTGTAGCGTAATACCCAAGAAGGCTCAAGGCTGTAATAAAGGTGCTTCAAGAAAGTACTGAGCAAAGGGTGTGAATACTTATGTAAATGTAATATTTAAGTATTTTATTTGTAATAAATGTGTAAACATTTCTAAAACTGTTTTTGCTTTGTCATGATTGATTGAGGAAAAATAAAATAATTTAATCAATTTTAGAACTAGGCTGTAACAAAATGTGGAAAAAGTGAAGGAGTGTGAATACTTTCCGAATGCACTGTATATTGTCCAACATATACACAGTTCAACTGATCCCCTTAGCCTGTACAGGGGGATACCTAGTCAGTTACACAGCTAAATGCATTCAACCCAAAGTTTTTTCTTTATGGGTGACAACCATAGCCATCAGATATGGTCTGCATTTTAAATGTAACATATTATGTTACAAATGTAACATACGATCACATATAGAGCTCTGAACAATCGTTTTGTTCATCCTTTTCTCTAGATGACACGCTTAGCAGGTCTATTCCTTAGTGAATTATGCCAAGCTGATTTTGTCAGGGACCTCCCAAATTATCTGAGAGCCTGAAGAGACAAACTCTGGGTTAGGAGAAATATAATTGCTTTGGGGCCTAAGAGTACGTACCAGACAATGGTAATAGACTGACGGTCAATATTAACTGACAGGGTTCATGTCATGCATTTTCACTAACAGATGTATCTTAATTTGATCACTCTGTTGTTGCAGATAATTTTTCATGTGCTGCAAGAAATTAAAATGAGCCTTGTGGTTTACATAAATTCACTGAAAGCCTGCAGTTCTTTCTAACTAGATCACACACCTAAACTATAGCCTACTGTAGCCTAGCAAAGCTAATTTCCCATAATAAATGATCACTTAGAGTAATCGAATCATCCAGGAATATTTTACTCCTGTGAGAAACTGGTCAAATGAAGATCCCACATGCTGTATGTAGGCCTGTTCTCCAAATGTTAGGTGTAAACAGTGGAGTGGCTTGTATCGTAGCCCTACCATATAATATTGTAAATATACCTGTATGACGTTATTAGCTTCTTCTTTTTTTACCTACATCTTTCTCAAAGGTCTGACAGGGATGAAGAATATCGGTAACTCCTGCTACATGAACGCAGCTCTTCAAGCCCTGTCCAACTGGTGAGGTCACTTCCTGTCTCGTTTCGTAATTTAAAGCTGAAAGTGTGTGAGCATATGTGTATTCGTCTTCCAGTTCTTCCACGATTCTGCAATATCAGAATTTTTTGCAAAATCAACAATTCCCTGCGTTCAGTGGGGTCTTTCTCTAACGTACTGAATCGTTCAGTGGGGTCTTTCTCTAACGTACTGAATCGTTCAGTGGGGTCTTTCTCTAACGTACTGAATCGTTCAGTGGGGTCTTTCTCTAACGTACTGAATCGTTCAGTGGGGTCTTTCTCTAACGTACTGAATCGTTCAGTGGGGTCTTTCTCTAACGTACTCTTGAGTGTACAAAACATTAGAAACACCTTCTTAAGTTACACCCCCTTCTGCCCTCAGAACGGCCTCAATTCGTCAGTACATGGCCTCTACAAGGGGTCCAAAGCGTTCCACAGGAAACACACTCAAACCAGTGCGCCTGGCACCTACTACTATACCCTTTTCAAAGGCTCTTAAATATTTTAGTCTTTCCCATTCACCCTTTGCATGGCACGCATACATAATCCATGTCTCAATTGTTACTCACCGGTTTGTGTCAAGAACTGCAACGCTGCTGGGGTTTTCACTCTGAACAGTTTCCCGTGTGTATAAAGAATGGTCCACCACCTGAAGGTCATCCAGCCAACTTGACACAACAGGGAAGCATTGGAATCAACATGGGGCCAGCATCCCTGTGGAACACTTTCAACACCTTATAGAGTCCATGCCCGACAAATCGAGGCTTTTCTGAGGGGGCAGGGGGGTGCGCAACTCAAAATTAGGAAAGTGTTACCAATGTTTGCTATACTCAGTGTATTATCCGAGGGCTTGCATATTTGACCAATCACCCGCATAAAACAGTAAAATCATCGCAATGTTATCACGTAAGACTGACCCATTACTGCAGTACAAAAAGAGGGCTCGCAATTTCAACCAATCACTGCACATTTATTGCAAACAAATTGGACAAAATCATTGCATATTGCAATGCAAAATGTCATAATTGTCGAGGCAAAATCAATCATTTTAGCCTGCAGAAAAATCTCAGTGGAATCCTGTAGGGACTGCTCTTCTCAGCAGAAGCCAGTGTGTTAGTTTTCATAGATTGGATCTCCAACTGACCAGTTCTTTCTTTCTTCTCCGTCCCTCCCCTAACCCCTCTAATCCCTCTCCAGTCCTCCTCTCACTCAGTTCTTCCTGGACTGCAGTGGACTGGTGCGGACAGACAAGAAACCTGCGCTGTGCAAGAGCTACCAGAAACTAATCTCTGAGCTCTGGCACAAGAAACGGTAGTGTACCAATGGACATGCTAATATGTTGAATGTTACAGTCTGTATGTACCATTCAACATGCACATTTTTGGACTAGATATTCACAAGAATGCAGCAAATTCTGTTTTTAACTGATACTGTCTGACCTATGTAATAGAAGAAAATACATCTTACCCCAGGACACTTTCACAAGGGGGGCTATCCCTTAACATCTTAACGTATGTTTAATGAGTCTACTTGCTTAGTCATGGTCTGCTACACATTCTGCTTCTTCTTCATCCCCTCACTCTCACTTTCTTTCTCTCTCTGTATCTCTCTCTTTCCTCCACCACTCTCTCTTTCCTCCAGGCCCAGTTATGTGGTCCCCACCAGTTTGTCCCAGGGAATCAAGCTGGTCAACCCCATGTTCCGTGGCTACGCCCAGCAGGTAGGGGCAAGCTCCCAGCAGGTAGGAAACAAAATGATGACCTGACCCCTAGCCCTACCCCCCTCTGGCCCCTCTCTTTAACCCCTGACCGAACCCACCTCTACCTTGTCCCATACCCCCAAAATAACCACTGTTGCCACAAACCAAATGGACCTCCAGGGACAGTGAAGTTTCATAGGTTGATTGTTGTGTTGCTGATTGGCTAACCCTGTCAGTGATACCTGGAAGTAAGGTGCCAAGACAGTGAAATGGGGAAGATCTCAATTGCATACTCCTCGCGTCCTTTCTCCTCGTCTCCTTCTCAAAACCCATTGAAGGAGAAAGTCAGGAGACGAGGAGAGAGGACATGAAGAGTATGCAATTGAGATCTTCCCAAATGCACCCTATTCTCTGTGTAGTGCACTACTTTTGACCATAGCGTTATGGATTTGGTCAAAAGTAGTGCACTATATAGGTAATAGGGTGCCATTTGGGACGCTGACATGCTGTAACTAACACACAGTAACTAGAGGACATTTTAATGTTACTGCTTGGCTTAATGGGTGTTTGGTTGATTGGAATGGGATTGTGTGTATGTGACTTTTGGTTTTGATTGCTGTCGAAAAATACAATGACAAAACTGCTGTGAAATTAGTGTTGTGTTGAGCCTGTGTGATCAGCATGCTTTCTCTCTGTTTCTCTTAATGCTTCACCTTCTTTCACCATCACACACACTCTCAATGGCTTTCTGTGCCTAAGCGCTGCAGGGAACAAACTTCCAAAGAACTGTACACACACACACACACTTTCCCTGCTTCGTAGTCCTCCCACACCAATATCCCCTCTCTCTTTCTACTTGATAGAGCAGCATCCTCCTCTCTTCTACCTCTTTGTGTGTGTGTGTGTGTGTGTGTGTGTGTGTGTGTGTGTGTGTGTGTGTGTGTGTGTGTGTGTGTGTGTGTGTGTGTGTGTGTGTGATCTGAGTGTATAAGACAGTTCCACACACTCTCCCTCTCGCACTGTATACTACTACATAGGATACCCAGGAGTTTCTGCGCTGTCTGATGGACCAGCTCCACGAGGAGCTCAAAGAGCCATTGGCAGAGTACGGCAGGGGGGGTGAGGGGGACGAGCGGAGGGACGGGAGCGACCGCTCCCCCGCCGAGGACGAGTTCCTCTCCTGCGACTCAGGCGCCAGCAGCGACCGGGGAGAAGGAGGGGGGCTGGGGGAGGCGGGGCTGCTCATCCAGGATGAGTGCGGGGTGTCGCCGAGGGTGGGAGGAGGGGGGACAGGCACTGGGGGGCGATCAGGGACAGAAGGGCCCATCTCGGAGAAAGAGAGGCTGAAGGAGAAGAGGGTGTTGGGCTCACCTCTCCACGGAGGCTCCCAGGAGATGGACGAGGACGCAGATGTGGATACGGCGGTGGCCGAGAAGGGGTCTCTAGAGAGGGGGGCGGAGGAGGAGGAGGGGACCCCCCCTAGACCACAGAGCCCTAGTCAGAGTCAAACACAGGGGCAGATGCAGAGCAGCAACACTCCAGGTATGGGCTTTGTTATTGTTGGAGCCAAAGCACAGAAAGAGAATCTGTACGCATAATTTAATTCACAGGCAATAAAGATTAAACAAGTGTCATTTTAGATTCTGAACCCAAATTTGAGTCACACCTTAGGAATGTGACCAAAATAGCTGTTTTTCGACTTGTGAAACATTGTCAAGGTGCGTCTGTTTCTCTCTCAGTCTGATACAGAGAGACTTATACATGCTTTTATTACAAGCAGGCTTGACTGTTGTAATGCTCTCCTGTCTGGTCTACCCAAGAAAGCCATTGGTTAACTGCAAAACATACAGAATACTGCAGCGCACAGGTACTGACCAGGACCAGACGGAGAGCATACATTATGCACCGGTTTTAAATTCTCTGCATGGGCTGCCTGAGTTTTAGAATTAATTTTAAGATTATTTTATTGGTTTTTAAATCAATGAACGATTGTGCACCCCAAAACATGTCAGACATGATTTTAAGTTATGTACCCAGTAGGTCCCTCAGGTCCTCTGGCACTGGCCTTTTAACTATCACAAAGCCTAAGACCAAGAGGCATGGAGAGGCAGCCTTTAGTTACTATCCCCCCTGCGTCTGGAATAGCCTGCCAGAGAACCTGAGGGGAGCTAAAACTGTAGACATATTTAAAAGAGATCTTAAAACACACCTTTTTAACTTTGCTTTTCCTTAGGGTGCTCTTTAGTCATTCATTTTTTGTTATTCTTTAGTTTGTTATCTTCTTGTTTGTTGTGTAGTAAATATTTCTGTTTTTATTTTCATTGTTTTTTTTGTGAATCGCATTTTGTTGCATCCATGTCTGAAATGTACCATATAAATAAAGCTTGATTTTGATTAGATTTGAGATTTTTGGTAATGGTGGAAGTAGAAAATGTAGTGTGTGTGTGTGTGTGTGTAGTGGTGACCGGTTGTAGTGATTTGTGAGTAATCTCTTAAAAGCCACCTCTTCCTCTTTCCTCTCCTACCCTCCTCTACCCAGAGCCAGACAACGAGGCATCGATGCAGCAGCGCCCCCAGTCTCGCCCCTGCAGCCCTGTCCGTACGGTCCAGGAGCTGCAACCGAAACTCTCCTCCAGCCCCCCTCGCTCTAGCACCCTCCGCTCTGCAGGGCCCACATACTCCTTCAAGAAAGGTATGGGGGGTGTCCTCGTCCATACACAGACTCGCACACCACTGACACACACACACACACACACAAACACACACACACACACACACACACACACACACACACACACACACACACACACACACACACACACACACACACACACACACACACACACACACACAGTCACGTGTGCACACACTCTCCCACACAAACACAGAGACACATCTTACCGCCTCACACACACACAAACTATTTCACTCCATTTCCCATAATCTACCTCTTAGCCCAGCTGATCCTGGGTGCCAAGAAGAAGAAACAGTCTCTCTACCGCAGCGTCATCTCAGACATATTTGACGGCTCCATCCTCAGCCTGGTCCAGTGTCTGACCTGTGACAGGGTGAGCTGTGCTGTGTGTGTGGACCACCACCAGGGGGCGACACTCCCATAGGAACTCTGCTTTACTACCTCTGTTGGAACCTCAGTACTGTCACATGAATATTGAATGTTGACCTCTTTTAACAGAAGTTTTGGTCCATTTACTCTCATCGCCCCCTCTCTCTCTTTTCTTCTCCTCTCCCTTTCCCCCTTTAGGTTTCGACCACTGTGGAGACCTTCCAGGACCTGTCTCTGCCCATCCCAGGTAAGGAGGACCTTGCCAAGCTACACTCCTCCATCCATCAGAACCTCCCAGCCAAGACCGGGGTCTCTCTGGACGTCTACGGCTCCCAGGGCTGGATCACCTACATCATGGACTCCATACGCAGGTCAGGGGGTCAGGGGAAGGCAGCTGTAGGAACTGGGGCTGGAGGTAGAGGGTTGGGGATGGGGGTAGAGGGCTGGGCTGGGGATGGGGGTAGAGGGCTGGGCTGGGTAGAGGGCTGGGCTGGGGATGGGGGTAGAGGACTAGGGGTAGAGAGCTGGGGATCGGGGTAGAGGGCTGGGGGTAGAGGGCGGGGGATGGGGGTAGAGGACTAGGGGTAGAGAGCTGGAGATGGGGGTAGAGGGCTGGGGATGGGGGTAGAGAGCTGGGGATGGGGGTAGAGAGCTGGGGCTGGGGGTAGAGGGCTGGGGTAGAGAGCTGGGGATGGGGGTAGAGGGCTGGGGCTGGGGGTAGAGAGCTGGGGCTGGTGGTAGAGGGCTGGGGCTGGGGTAGAGAGCTGGGGATGGGGGTAGAGAGCTGGGGCTGGGGGTAGAGAGCTGGGGATGGGGGTAGAGGGCTGGGGCTGGGGGTAGAGAGCTGGGGCTGGTGGTAGAGGGCTGGGGCTGGGGTAGAGAGCTGGGGATGGAGGTAGAGAGCTGGGGATGGGGTAGGGGTCAATGGATAGGGCTAGCATTGGGGCCCGGTTCAAGAGGGTACAACATTACAGAACCTTCAGATAGAAATGTATTGTGTAGAACAGATGTGATTGACTGTCATCTAGAACAAGGAATGGTGTCAGCTCTATTCTTTACATTTCTATCTGCAACAGCCAGTTGTGCAATGTAAGACTTACCATTGCCATGATTCATTCCAAGGGAATAACCTTACCTAGTATGTAACGACCTTGTAACAAGTCTTAAACCACATGTAACAGCTACATACTACTTGCTATTTATTCCTGTATACCCCCCTCTGCAGGTTTGTGGTGTCCTGTATCCCCAGCTGGTTTTGGGGCCCCATGGTAACGCTGGAGGACTGTCTCGCAGCCTTCTTTGCTGCTGATGAGCTCAAAGGTAAACTCAAAAATATACAGTTGTCCAATAAAATGCCTCAACATCCCTGATCTACTGGTCGTTACATCTTGTTAACTTTAAACTGGTTCAGAATTAGGAAGAAGTGTATGTTATTTTATAGAGCCCACAACATTGACTCCACAGATTTGCATGTCTGCAAATTGAGCGTTATCCCTCTTAGAAATACCAAGGCATTTGGATGGGTGATAAGTTGTATTTTAAAACGCATATAGATTAGTTAACTAAGAAGCTGAGAATAAAACTGGGTTTCTTCATTAGAAATAGATGGTGCCTCTCGCTTCATAGTAGAAAACAGATCATTAAATCAACGTTCCTGTCGGCCCTGGATTACTGCGACATTATCGATATGAATGCAGCTGCCACTGCGTTAAAACCATTAGATACTGTTTATCACAGCGCACTCTTTGTGATGCAGGGCTCCCTTGCCAAAGAGACATTGGTCTCAATAGGATTATTGAGCTTTAATAATTAATTTTTAGCTTTAATGAATAAAAATAAAAAAACAAAACCAAATCTCGGCGTGAAATAATTTCAGTCATTTCTTAATTAATTGTTTTGCAGGGGACAACATGTACAGCTGTGAAAAGTGTAGAAAGTAAGTATTTTGGAGAATTTGTAGTTAGGAGATTAATCTGCCTAGTTGGTAATACAGATCACATTACAGCACACATTTTAATACTCTTTCACTTATCTTGCAGATTGAGAAATGGTGTTAAATATTGCAAAGTACTTCAGCTACCTGAGGTAACGCTCTTATCTTTGTCCCCTTCTGTTATCTCAGACTTTGACATCCTGCATAGAAGATAAAACAAGCTTTATCAAAGCGACTAAAGATACTGAAGTTGTGTAATGCTGTTGATTTTCATCGTTAAGATAATGCATTTGTTTCAGGAAATCTACATGAAACATTTTGTGTGTGTACAGATTCTGTGCATTCACCTGAAGCGTTTTCGTCATGAGGTGATGTACTCCTTCAAGATCAACAGTCACGTGGCCTTCCCATTGGAGGGACTCGAGCTCCGACCTTTCCTGGCCAAGGACAGCCTCTCCCAGATCACCACTTACGACCTGCTGTCCGTCATCTGTCACCATGGCACCGCAGGCAGTGAGTAACAGTTGACTGACTGTACTTACTACCTGACGTTTAGGGAACATGGTTGTTAGGCTTCAAGGTTTTGATTCAACTCAAAATGTGAAACTCAAAATGTGTGTCAACTCATGTAAAAATGTGAGTTTATCACATCCGGTAACTTTCAGCTGCAGGGTACAAAAAGGGAGGTAATGGTACATAAATAGATAGCTGCACACTGATGAATACTGTTGATTTCACAGCATACCTTTATCTACATTTCTGCAATTCCTTCCTCTCTCTCTCTGTCTCTCTCTCGGTCTCGGTCTCTGTCTCTGTCTCTGTCTCTCTCTCTCTCTGCCCCCCCCCCCAGGTGGTCACTACATAGCGTACTGTCAGAACGTGATCAACGGTCAGTGGTATGAGTTTGATGACCAGTATGTAACAGAGGTCCATGAGACAGTGGTGCAGAATGCTGAGGCCTATGTGCTCTTCTACAGGCGAGACTCTAACCTTCATACCACATTACAATGATAATAACAATGTATTTCTGTTTTGCAGAACTAGTAATGTATGTGTGTGTGTGTCTGGTCATGTGTGTGTATATGTGTGCCTGCATGCGTGTGTGTGTCCCCACAGGAAGAGCAGTGAGGAGTCAGTGAGGGAGAGGCAGAAGGTTGTTGCTCTAGCCAACATGAAGGAGCCCAGCCTGCTGCAGTTCTACATCTCCAGAGAGTGGCTCAACAAGTTCAACACCTTCACTGAGCCAGGGCCCATCAGCAACCACACCTTTCTCTGCCAGCACGGAGGTCAGTACTGTACTGGACCTACCACCAGAACCCATCCTGAACATCAACCAGACTCAATCTAGACCTGGGCTCACTTCAAGTAGTACTTGTTTTCTTTCAAATACTCTAAGATGTGCTTGATTGAGCCTCCTGGCACATTGGAACCAATAGAGTAGTCCCAAAAGTACAAACTCCACCCATCTGGTCCAGTGGAGGCTGCTGCTGAGGGAAGGATGGCTCATAATAACGGCTTGAATGGAGTGAATAGAATGGTATCAATCACATAAAAAACACATTGTTGATGCCATTCCATTTACTCCATTCCAGCTATTATTATGAGCCATTCTCCCCTTAGCAGCAGCCTCCACTGATCTGGTCTGAGGATCTAGGGATTCTATTTCTATGCCCTCACCATCCCCACCATCAGATGCCAAGCACAACCACTCTCAACCCCCAGCACAACCACTCTCAACCCCCAGCACAACCACTCTCAACCCCCAGCACAACCACTCTCAACCCCCAGCACAACCACTCTCAACCCCCAGCACAACCACTCTCAACCCCCAGCACAACCACTCTCAACCCCCAGCACAACCACTCTCAACCCCCAGCACAACCACTCTCAACCCCCAGCACAACCTCATTGAAATAATCTTCTTCACATGTTTTGTCCAGGGATCCCACCCAACAAGTACCACTATATAGACGACCTGGTGGTGATCCTGCCGCAGAATGTATGGGAGTACCTGTACAACAGGTAAGATGAGACTGTCTGTCTTCCTACCCACTTGTCTGTCTAATTGACTGTCCATCTGTCTCTGTCCATCAGACGGTCTGTCTAACTGACTGTCCATCAGACGGTCTGTCTAACTGACTGTCCATCGGACGGTCTGTCTAACTGACTGCCCATCGGACGGTCTGTCTAACTGACTGCCCAACGGACGGTCTGTCTAACTGACTGTCCATCGGACGGTCTGTCTAACTGACTGTCCATCAGATGGTCTGTCTAACTGACTGCCCATCGGACGGTCTGTCTAACTGACTGTCCATCGGACGGTCTGTCTAACTGACTGTCCATCAGACGGTCTGTCTAACTGACTGTCCACATGTCTAACTGATTGTCCACATGTCTCTCTGTCTAACTGATTGTCCACATGTCTAACTGATTGTCAACATGTCTCTCTGTCTAACTGACTGTCTAGCTGTGTTTTAATACTCATACCAACCGCACTAACCGTACTATTTGTGACGTGAATTGAGTATATAGTATGCTTATTGGTCATAGTATGGATATAGTTAGTATGCCAAAAGTTCCCGGATGTCATACTAAATTCGCCAAAATATGAAGTATACACACAGAGGACACTATTTCCATACTTTAGGGCCCATAATGCAATTCTTCAGAAAATGGGCGTGCCTTCAGATCGTTTTCATATTTGAAGAAAATGGCGGAAAATATGCAGCTGAAGTACGAGAGCGGATACAAATTCATTGCTTTAACTAATTATGACAAATGTTAAGAAAATGTTGAGCAATGTAATAAAGTAATGACTTTTCAAATAAGACAATTTGTTAGCTACGCTGTCCTTACGAACCACATAGCATATGATTACAGCAGTATGTACCGGTATGTTGTTAGCTAGCTACCTAACGTTAGTTGGCTACTTATACATCAAACTTGCCAATATTTTAACTATAGGTCATCTAACTAACTACCCAAAGATTATTGACTTGATTATTCCCGTCGTTCTTAGCTTAGCTAAATGGTATAGTTGTTGTTCTTAAATTCACTCTGGCCATCTACTCTGATTTCATAGCACTCTCGTCAGAGCGCAGAATAATGATTTTACTAGAGCTCAACACCCGTTGAATATGGCCGGTGTCAATAAACGTGCTGTTGCCAGCAGCACAGTTACAGTCACTAACGCTCTGGAAAACATGAAAACTGCCTAACCAGCTCTGCTAGGGCGAGTAAAATGGCCAGAGTGGTCTCATTTGTGTCTGGAAGTAGCTAGCAAGCTATCCAATGTTAGCATGGGTGCTTGACTGCCGTTGTAATGGCAGAACGCTCAAATCAACCCTACTCCTCTGAATTTACAAACGGACAATCTGACAACGCTCTGAATTTACGAGCGCACTCTGGCACTCCAGCTTGAATTTAAGAACACACCCGAAGTTGTAAAATGTCTAGCTAGTCATTTGTTATGCTAACTAGCTAGCGAGAGGTTGCATAGCAACAGCATCAACTTCCGATAGACAGGAGAAGAGGTAGTACGCTCAACTGAAAGGATACTGTTTGTTTACAGTATACTAAAATGAACTAATCGTATGTAGTATACAGTATGTTAGTATACAGTATGTTAGTATGGGTATTCAAACACAGCTTCTGTCTGACTGTCAATCTATTTCTCTGTCCATCTGTCTCTCTGTCCATCAGACTCTCTAACTGTCTGTCTGTCTGTCTGTCTCCTAGTTTTGGAGGAGGCCCAGCAGTGAACCACCTGTACGTGTGTGCTATCTGCCAGGTGGAGATAGAGGCTCTGGTCAAACGCAGAAAGGTGGAAATAGACACCTTTATCAGGGTAAGAGGGATGGGTCACTGTGTGTGTGCGCACTCGCCTGTAAGTGTGTGTCCTGTATCAAAGGCCTCACCTGTTCTCCCGGTCTGTCTCCAGTTGAATAAAGAGTTCCAGGCGGAGGAGGCTCCTACAGTCATCCTGTGTATCAGCATGCAGTGGTTCAGGGAGTGGGAGAACTTTGTCAAGGGCAAAGACAACGGTACGATCCTATGAGAATGGTTGATTTCTAATCAGAGGCATTACAGTACCAATGGAAGCTAAAGATCAGGATGACTTAATACACTATAATTATCGCATTGTATCCTCCCATATACACAGTGTTTTAGAGTAGGAGTGCTGTTCTAGGATCAGGACCCTACCTGTACCTATAATCTGATCAATTATGATCTAATAGACTAAACTGATCCTAGATCAGCACTCCAACTCTGAGACGATTTATGAATACTGGCCCCGGATATGTAGAGGGAATAAATGCAGTGTGAAATGTTCTTTAGTAACGACACTAAAGCTCTTGGGGGTGCTTGTCATTGTCTTCTCAGAACCCCCTGGTCCTATTGACAACAGTAAGATTGGTGTGATGAAAGGGGGACACATACAACTAAAGCAAAGTAAGCAGTATATGCTGTTACATGTGTCGATTGGTCGGTCTGTCTGTGTGCTTGATCCTGTGTGTATTGGTCTGGGCCTGTGTGTGTTCATTTGTATGTGTTAATGTGCGCACGTGTGTGTGTTCATTTGTACGTGTTAATGCGCGCACGTGTGTGTGTTCATTTGTATGTGTTAATGCGCGCACGTGTGTGTGTTCATTTGTATGTGTTAATGCGCGCACGTGTGTGTGTGTGTTCATTTGTACGTGTTAATGTGCGCACGTGTGTGTGTTCATTTGTATGTGTTAATGCGCGCACGTGTGTGTGTTCATTTGTATGTGTTAATGCGCGCACGTGTGTGTGTTCATTTGTATGTGTTAATGTGCGCACGTGTGTGTGTTCATTTGTATGTGTTAATGTGCGCACGTGTGTGTGTTCATTTGTACGTGTTAATGCGCGCACGTGTGTGTGTTCATTTGTATGTGTTAATGCGCGCACGTGTGTGTGTTCATTTGTACGTGTTAATGCGCGCACGTGTGTGTGTTCATTTGTACGTGTTAATGCGCGCACGTGTGTGTGTTCCTAGGGGCTGACTATGGTCAGATCTCAGAGGAGACGTGGCAGTATCTTCTCAGTATCTACGGTGGAGGGCCTGAGACTGCAGTGAGACAGACAGTGTCGGCCCCAGCCCTCGACACAGACAGCCTGCACAGAGAGAGGAAGATAGAGGCAGAGACCAGGGCACTCTGAGAAACACACACAATGGTGAGACACACACACTTAAACATGTTGTGTTTACACACACACACACACCCAAACACACACACACACAGGTGTGTTGTTTTATAAACACACGCACAAGCAAACATACACACGCACCCAAGCATCATCTCTGCCCACTGACGGTTTCCCACATCCATACACAAGAACCCAAACATCAGCATAGGTTCCCACTGCCAAACACACACAACCACCCACCTCAGGTCTCAGGATGATGTAGCATAAACATTCCTGTCTCTACTAAACACTTCAGTACTAGACCTTTTGGTACCGCTACAGTCTGGTACCGCTACAGTCCACTCACTCTGTTCGCTCAGGTAGCTCAGGTCATTCTCCTGTAACAGTCTGGTACCGCTACATTCTGGTACCGCTACAGTCTGGTACCGCTACAGTCTGGTACCGCTACAGTCCACTCACTCTGTTCGCTCAGGTCATTCTCCTGTAACAGTCTGGTACCGCTACAGTCCACTCACTCTGTTCTCTCACGTAGCTCAGGTCATTCTCCTGTAACAGTCTGGTACCGCTACAGTCTGGTACCGCTACAGTCTGGTACCGCTACAGTCTGGTACCGCTACAGTCCACTCACTCTGTTCACTTAGGTATCTCAGGTCATTCTCCTGTAACAGTCTGGTACCGCTACAGTCTGGTACCGCTACAGTCTGGTACCGCTACAGTCTGGTACCGCTACAGTCCACTCACTCTGTTCTCTCACGTAGCTCAGGTCATTCTCCTGTAACAGTCTGGTACCGCTACAGTCTGGTACCACTACAGTCTGGTACCGCTACAGTCTGGTACCGCTACAGTCCACTCACTCTGTTCGCTCAGGTCATTCTCCTGTAACAGTCTGGTACCGCTACAGTCCACTCACTCTGTTCTCTCACGTAGCTCAGGTCATTTTCCTGTAACAGTCTGGTACCGCTACAGTCCACTCACTCTGTTCTCTCACGTAGCTCAGGTCATTCTCCTGTAACAGTCTGGTACCGCTACAGTCTGGTACCGCTACAGTCCACTCACTCTGTTCTCTCACGTAGCTCAGGTCATTCTCCTGTAACAGTCTGGTACCGCTACAGTCTGGTACCGCTACATTCTGGTACCGCTACAGTCCACTCACTCTGTTCTCTCACGTAGCTCAGGTCATTCTCCTGTAACAGTCTGGTACCGCTACAGTCTGGTACCGCTACAGTCCACTCACTCTGTTCTCTCACGTATCTCAGGTCATTCTCCTGTAACAGTCTGGTATCGCTACAGTCCACTCACTCTGTTCTCTCACGTATCTCAGGTCATTCTCCTGTAACAGTCTGGTACCGCTACAGTCTGGTACCGCTACAGTCCACTCACTCTGTTCTCTCACGTAGCTCAGGTCATTCTCCTGTAACAGTCTGGTACCGCTACAGTCCACTCACTCTGTTCTCTCACGTAGCTCAGGTCATTCTCCTGTAACAGTCTGGTATCGCTACAGTCTGGTACCGCTACAGTCCACTCACTCTGTTCTCTCACGTAGCTCAGGTCATTCTCCTGTAACAGTCTGGTATCGCTACAGTCTGGTACCGCTACAGTCCACTCACTCTGTTCTCTCACGTAGCTCAGGTCATTTTCATGACGCCATACAGGTAACTGACAAAATAAAGGAAACACTTGAGTAAATGAGGGATACAAAGTATATTGAAAGCAGGTGCTTCCACACAGGTGTGGTTCCTGAGTTAAATAAGCAATTAACATCCCATAACGCTTAGGGTCTTGAATAAAAATGCTGGGCAGGCCATTATTTTGACTAGCATGGCTATACCCTCATAGGATGACAATGCCCCCATCCACAGGGCACAAGTGGTCACTAAATGGTTTGATGAGCACCAGATTTCAACCCAATTAAACACTTATGGGAGATTCTGGAGTGGCGCCTGAGACAGCGGTTTCCACCACCACCAACAAAACACCACATTTTTAAGCTTTATGTCGGTCTTTCCTTTTTGTAAGTTACCTGTACATTCTTTGTGGGTCTCTGTGTGTGTGTGTGTGTGTAGGTAATGTACTTCATGTAATGTATAAACAGTTTGTAAATCAGGTCAACTGTGTTTGAGATCCCAGATACTGTAACTAGGTAGAGAGAGAGAGCGATAGATAGAACATCATTGCCCTGAAGGGGAATTTGTCTTGCACAATAAAACATCAAAAGCTAGGCAATTCTACTAGAGGTGTGAACGTTAAAACATTTAAACCAAATTCAATCGGTAACGCTAAGAAAAAATCCCTGACGGAAAATATTCTGTTTTTTTCCCCCCCACAAAATGAAAAGCACAATGCAGTTATCACAAAACTACCACTAACAGGTCCTAATCATCATCAAAATGGACTTTGTTTTTTACAGATATGCCTACAGAACACAACAATGCTGTAACGTTAATAGGAGGGGATATGCATCTTTCAAATAATTTGCCACGGATATAAAGTGCTCCGCACGTCCTCGTCGTTAACATTTGGGGGGACAAAAGCGCTGATTACAGAAATGATTGCAGTTTATATGCAGCCATTGTCAATGGCCTAGTTGAGTTGCGAGGTAATTTGCTAAAGGAAGAACTGCAAGTGCGTCTTCCTCATCAATATCACTGGGAGTTGAGACATACAGTTAATAGCATTAGAATGCAAAAATGTGTCCCTTTTTAACCAGTAGATAACGTGCCAAATGCAGCTTTCTTTTTCCCTGTGTTTGACTTCACCCCTACCTGTTTTTGTTTCATATTTCAGTCTGGAACCTGCCTATGTTTAGGTGGGGTTGTAACCCAGTGGCGGTTGGTGCCTATTTCAATGAGCGTGGCCTTATTTCTATGACAGCATATATGCTCTCTCACCTCCCCTCACCTTTTCCCTCTGCTTGTGGACATCAGTGCACATCAACTTTCCAAGCCAAACAATATCATACCATATCATAACCGCTACACACAGCCTACATCTTTGTCACCATATTAGCGTCGTAGTCAACATAGCTACTATAACTAACGTGTTAGTAAACCCGCTGCAGTCATGCAGTAGAGTCAGCAAGAGTGTGTGTAGAGGGAGCGGTCAGATCGAAATTGAGAGACACCTACCGAGGGGAAAAGAGAATGAAGGGAGAAGAACTGGGATCACTTGGCTATGTTTATTTTTTGTTGTGAGTTGCTAATGCACATAAAAAATGGAAGGAACACTGAGTCAATGTGAATTCACGGTTGTGTTCGGGACAATTTAATCTGTCGTTTTTGTTCGTTTTGGACTTGGGTAAAGTTTTTTTTCAGTTCGGGCACACAAATGTTTTTCTTAAAGCAAGCCGAAGTCGGTAGCCGAAGTCTATGTCCCTTCATCTGTGATTTGCCAACAGTAGGGATTCTTCAGAAAAGTTGTCATTCAATGACAGATGACTTGTTTTCATGCTCATTTTCGCATTGAGAAATACTGTACCAAACATCTTAGTTAGATGTAAAATTGCGAGACTAAGATATCCTCAGGAAAAGCGTTCTGAGTTATATTAATTCTGACTATTTTGAGGAAGTGTATACTGGCTACGGCGTCTCAAGATGGACAAACAGTACTATTGACGCTTTTCTTTCCAATTTACAAGCAAAGGTCTTTTAAGGGGCTATGCGAGCACACTCGTTCGGTTAGCCTAGCCGAGCTCAGCTAGGCGTCAGCCAAACAGAAGCATGCGGAAGCCTTAAGCCTACTGTATGACTGCGGTAGAACTTCATTGCCCCCTAACAGTCATACCACACAATAGGATTTATCATGGAATTTTATGACATTTTCTTGTAGTTTTAAAGGAAACTCCCCACCCCAAAAATGGCATTTTAAACATTTACATTTTTCAATTTGTCACATCCCTAAATTCTACAAAAAATACTTTACATACTTTACATACCAGAATACACAAAGTCAATTTCCATATGCCCTTGGTGTATTTTCCTTTTTTTATCAGCAATTTTTTTTCCTTCCCTCCCTTCTAGGTCGTCTGTCTGTCTGACTCCTACACCTGGGTGAAGAGAAGGACCTGGGTGAAGAGAAGCACCTGGGTGAAGAGAAGCCTTGTCAGGAGCACTTTGTAAAACGTAGCAACACGTCTCATTCTATTACCTGTGCAGAAAGACATAGTTGTCAATTATCATCCTATCGTAGTGAAAAGGTCTTATTTATTGAATAAATCTTAATAAGATTTTTAAGTGAAAAATATAACATTGCGTGACACCATGTCTCTGAAGCTGTTAGCAGCTATGGTTGGTTGGCTGGTTAAGTCTAAATCAAAAGAGCTGCTGTACTAGTGTAGTAGGTGTGTCATCGTTAAAGGTGTTCAGACGAGAAGTGGAGGGAGGTAGTGGTGTTTGGGACCATGATGCCGAGGAGTGTGACATCGTCAGTGTTAATTGCTGCTTGACGACTCGGGTCAACATGTACATTCTTCTCCACACAGGACATTCAGTGACGACACGTCGGGCCACTCATTTTTCTTTTCACGAGACAACAGAAGGACTGATGTAAAAAAACAAAATGTAAAGAAATAAAAGGATGTTCAGAGTTGAATGTTCTGCTTGTTTCCGAGGAGGACTACAGTGTTTTCCGATTGGCGTGACTCGTGCCGTCTCATCGCATAGTCAATTGACGTTACAATTGATTTATTTAAGTCATACAGATTAAAGCTAATCCCATCAAGACCCCCTAATAGTGTATGTTTACAGACAGTATGAACAAGCAGATGAGGGGATTCTCTCTCTCCATTCCTTTGTGAGTGATTTCACAAGGTTTTGAAGTGTAGGAGATGAGCTTTGTCCCAGATCTGTTTGTGCCGTCTTACTAACTCTCTATGGTCTAGTTGGCAAGATGGCACAAACGATTCTGGGACCAGGCTAATAGGAAACCGCAGCAGATCTACAGGGGAGGAGGGGACCCTCAGGAGAGTAGCCCCAGGTCAGGATATCAGGCTAGTAGGGAGGAAAGAGAGGGGGGTCCAACCCCCAGTCCCCCTGCAGGGATAGAGGTAGAGGTGACCAGTGTGGAAGAATGCGAAGGGCTATATCTGTCAAATCTCTATCACGTCTCGTACTTCGCTCCATATCCCAGAATTCAACACTCCCCCAGGTCACCAGCCTGCACCTGCCTGCACTCGTCTCTCTGCTTGGGGAAATATCATATTCACCCTTATCCCTCTTACCATAAAGGTTCATTAACCTGCAGTGTGCATGTTAGTACTGCACGCTAACACAGATGTTCAAACTTGTTTTCCTTTTCTTTGGTTGGCAGGAGGATGTTGTTGTGTACCATCTTAGTAAAAACGGTTCCAAAAGGGTTCTGAGGCTGTCCCCATAGGAGAACCCTTTTTGGTTCCAGGTAGAAACCAGATGGAGCCCAAAAAGGTTCTACGTGGAACCCAAAAGGGTTCTTCCTGATACCAAAAAGGGTTCTTCAAAGGGTTATCCTATGGGGACAGATGAAGAACCCTTTTGGGTTCTAGATAGCACCTTTTTTTTCAAACAATGTATAAGAGGGAGATGATGTAATCCAAGCGGGCATGTCATTATGAGCTTCACCTGAGTTCTGATTCCTTCAGTATGCCAACTAGCCATTTAAAGGTTAACTAACATATATTCAAGCGTGTCTGTCTACTGTAGCAATGCTATGTAATGGATGCTGAATGACAGTGTTGGAACCTAAATGTGAAAGTTTGAGTGATTCTGTGCTGGTAATTGGTATGTCGGTGTCCAAAGAGAAGAGAAGTAAATGTTTCCCCCTTTTTTTTTTTTATATATATATTTTTTGGTATTCCTTTGTTTTTGCCAATTCTGTAAAGAAGTGAAACCTCCATTTCCATTTACATTTAAGTCATTTAGCAGACGCTCTTATCCAGAGCAAGTGTGTTTGTTTTTGCAGAGGTGCAATGAAAACCTTTCTGACTGTCTATCTGTGCTCAGACACCTTAGAGTTTATTATTATTATTATAGGCTGCCAATGGGTTGCTGAAGCGTTGTAACTTAGTTATGACAGTTGACTATACAGTGAGGGTCCCTGTGGTACATTCCAGCGGTCTGTGATTCTTTTCTGAATTCCTGATTTGTGTGTCTACGTTGGGTTGTGTACGCACACTTGCGTGTAAGTTTCATTTTCACTGGTAAATGGTTGAACATAAAGATGTTGCTGTGGTGGGATTGATTGCATAGATAATGACTCGCCTCATATCTTTTTCCCAAAACAATAATAGGAGTTAATCAACTGCTGTTTTTCAATGACGAGAGAGAGTGTATCATAGTGATGGGGATCTTTTGATGCTCTTTGACTTCCGTGGTTGATCCACACTCAGATGATTGTCTGGGATTGTCTGGAAAACAGATGTAATTATAAATGATTATATGATTAAAAGCCTGCTCTATCTTGTGCTTGGTGTGTAATCATATTTGAACACTGGTTTTCACACAAAGGCACAGCACAGTGTTGAATTAGAACCAGGAGTTTGGTTTACACTGGCAGGGGCGTGGCCAGAAAACAACACAATTATTGCTTGCTGACATCCATTTAACAAATATTCTCATTCTGAACCATGACACAACAATATGATCAATATGTCTCACTTTGATGTATTGATGACTACTTACCTATCCCACTGCCACACCCCGTAGGATACACTGATTAGTGGTTTAGTGTCTGCTTATAACGATTCTGCTCACACTGTGCCATCTTTCCAAACACTTATAAGGGAAGAGTTATGATTTTTAATCTCAGTATTAAAATATCATTTTTAATGTTGGAATGGTGGCCAGATCAAAAGGTAATCTAGAAGACCAGACGCTTCCCATTGATTAATCTTTTAGGGATGTTTAGGGGCCACTGACCCCCTACTGCATGCTGGGTAAATTCATGTAATTGGACACACCCTCTTCTTGCTTTGGTGACCCCCATGTATTGTCAGTGTGAGTGAAGGAGAGAGAACAGTGTCGTCTCACTGTGTGAGACTGTGATGTCATAGTCTTTGTCCCCTACGCCTGGCTCTGCTTTGACTGTATCAAGCTAACCCAGACAGAGTGAGGACTAAGGGCAGAGAGAAAGGAACAGAAGGAGGAGAGGAGATAGGGGGAGGTGAAAGGATAGAGCACACTGATCATCCTTTGCAGATAGGAGCAGTTAAGCAACATACAAGGTGAGTGAGACAAGTAATGTGTACCTCTCTGTCTCTCTCCCCCTCCTTCTCTCCCTCAATCCCTCTGTTTTTAAAGGCGCTGTGTTATCAACCCCCCCCCCCCTCTCTTTGACGCACCCAAACAAGACTGCTGCTGCTGGATCGCTCCACTGTTTCAAAACATTGTCATGTGTGCCTCTGACAGCAGCATCTGACTACTGCATGTGTGACTGTTCAGCAGCAGCTGTCTGATTTGAGAGTTAAAGACTGATATGTTCCTGTACAGACAGTGTTTTGCCACCACAATCTGGGTGTGCTGTGTATCTGACTGTAGACAGGCATATTTCCTACAGTGTGTTTATAATAGATGTTACTTCATTTTCTGACACTCAGTAAAGGCAGAGTCTCAGCTTTCCAGATATTGACTTCATCTTTCCGGAGAAACCAAGCCTCATTAAATAGCAATATTACGTGCATGACTTTAAGCCTTTGCCTGTGCTATAACTGAATAAGAACATGGAGCTTATGACAGGGATGTTGTGCTGGCTACTGTACACGTAGCTGTGATGGAACGGGGTGGGGCTGTCCCGTCCTCGCCCCAGCGACTGACATCATTGGCTAATTTGGATGTCTTTGGTCTTTGCTAGTGGCCTTTGCACGATGCACAAAGGCTGCTCATGATGTCGTCATCTAGACAGGTTCATGTCTACTGCCAGTACAGCACAATGCTCTTATCTGGTTACATTGACTTGTTTAATTATTAGTTCTAATAGATGACATGGAAATACAAATCATGTATTTTCATATTCTTATGTAAGATAAAATGTATGTCACACAAAGTAGGATGTCCTGCAACTCATGGCTTTAGGGTAATGTATGTTTCAGGGTAATGTTCATAATGGATATCATATCTACCATGACAACTATATCTATAGCAAAATAATGTATGGTGGAAATAAGGGTAGGCTTCTCTGATTAGTATTACTGGCATGGATCAGTTTGACCTCGGGGTGGGTATGTCTGTGTCTGAGACTGTATAAATGAGGAAATAGGGAAGATTTATTAGACGGATAACAGAGAGAATAAAAAAACAAAGACTGTTGGTTTGCATCTACTCCTCTGTGTGTCTACCACAGCACAGTCTGTATTAGATAGCCTTGTAGCGTCAGTGAGTAACTGGAAAGATTGGGAGAGAGACAGAGATGACTCATTAACCCCTCGTTATCCTCTCTCTTTCTCTCTTTCTTTTTTCTCAGGCTCAAATACATCCCCAGCTTCAGCTTTCACTGACCTGAGGATCCCACATCGACATCAACTCTTCCATGACCAAAGACTGACCAGCACCACATTTGGAAATAGAACACTTGTCAGAGCCATAGTAAACCATACTGCCGATAACCCATTTATTTGTCACATGCGCCGAATACAACAAGTGTAGACCTTACCGTGAAATGCTTACTTACAAGCCCTTAATCAACAGTGCAGTTCAAGAAGAGTTAAGAAAATATTTATCAAATAAACTAATGTAAAAAGTTTATCAAATTAACTAATGTAAAAAGTAACACAAAATAACAATAACAAGGCTCTATACAGGGGGTACTGGCACCAATTCAGTGTGCAGGGGTACAGGTTAGTTGAGGTAATTTGTACATGTAGGTAGGGGTGAAGTGACTATGCTTTGATAATAAACAGCGAGTAGTAGCAGTGTCCAACACTTCCCCTCCTTACTGTCACTAGAGAAGGACTTTCTAGATCAGATTAATATCTGATATCTCTAGTGCAGAATTAAGAATCACTGAAGCATAAGCTACCCTATATATTGTCCTCTGTCTAGGGGCTGAGCTAGGCTTCTCATCACAGTCCATCTTGGAACAGATGGAGCTGATGTAAATATTGACATTGTGTGGCTGCCTGTCCTCATCTGATCTGTACTAAAAGAGAGAGAAGAGAAAGTTCTGGGAGCTCATCCTTAACCCTTTGACTCCTCAACTGGCGGTGACTTCAGAGCTGCCCTAGGGGCAGTTGGATGTGAGGCAGCTGTCCGCTGCAGTCGACATACAACCAACTTTCTCTTCTTTTATGCCCTCTGTTTGTTCTCTTTTTGTAGCTACACGTCTTTCTCTCTCGTCAAAGGGTTCAGATAGGAGTGCTGGCATAAACACATTCCCGAGGGAAGACACACGCTCGCTCTCTCACTGGAGGCCTGAGTCCACGCTCGCTCTCTCACTGGAGGCCTGAGTCCACGCTCGCTCTCTCACTGGAGGCCTGAGTCAGATTATGCCACTGTGCAAGAAGTGTGCGTGTCAGTGACTCTGTCATGTCTGTCTGTGAATAAGTGTGAGTGACATCACGTATCTAATGGTTACCTGTGTCTGTCTGTGTGAATGAGTGACATAACGTGTGTGTGTGTGTGTGTGTGTGTGTGTGTGTGTGTGTGTGTGTGTGTGTGTGTGTGTGTGTGTGTGTGTGTGTGTGTGTGTGTGTGTGTATCAGCATCTAACCTCCACTGTGTGTCAAGTCCACCGTTTGTGTGTCAAGTCCACTGTGTTTGTCTCTCTCCATAAAGCCACCATGGGCTGTGCCATGTGTTCCCAGTTGATTGACATGTGGAGCGTGTCGGTGAGGAGAACCAGCCGCAGGGCCATGGAACAGACTACCCTCCCCAAGGCGCTCCAGGGGGGCTACCACAGAGTCACCAGCCTCCACTACATGTCCTCCTTCTCCGATGCAGAGGACTGCTGCGATGACAACAACAGTCACAACAGCACCACCGGCAGCTCCTTCACCATGGACTGGCAAGAGACGGATGACTGACACTTGGGCGGCAGGTAGCCTAGGGGTTAGAGAGGCGGGCCAGAAACCAGACGGTTGCTAGTTCAAATGTGCCCTTGAGCAAAGCACTTAACCCCCAAATCTGCTCCATGGTTACTGCACTGTGGCTGACCCTGGCTTCCAACCCCTCAGGCATGTATGTGGGGGGTTGGGTTAAAAGCAAAAGACGAATTTGTGTAATCTGCGAAAAAAATTGACAATACGTAAACCCAACATAAATACGTTGGCTAATTCTCTGTGTGTATGTGAGTGATTAAAATGTCCATTATTGATCAACATTGTATTCATTCTACAGTATTTATTTCTCATCTGAATTATTTTGTTTGTTTATGTATTTTTTTCTATAGGGGGAATAAGAAAGCCTTTCTCAGAACTCTCAAAACATCCCACAATGATGTGGCCTTATTGTCAAGACTCACACTCACCGTGTCAATACAGACAGGAGTTTTTCTGACTACGGACCTGAGACCAGGAAAATATAGCCTATAACCAGAGTTGTAGAGAAACATGTAATCAATTACAAAGAACTGTAATCAGTTACGTTACCAGCAGAACATTGACAGGTAACTAGTAAGTCGTGGATTACATTTAGAAAGTTACCTTCCCAACCCTGCCTATAACTAGCACCTGGACTTTTTCCAGGTCAGTTCAAGTGAAACACTCTGGGCCCTAATCAGTCTACAATAAATCTAACATTGAAATGCTGTCAGTGTCTTATTACAGCTTACTTACACAGTCCTGTCTAAGATTTTATATTAAGGCTCTTCCAGTGTGTCAGTCTGAACACACTGCTTAGGAATGCCTTGACGTTGGTCTGTTAAAATGTGGGTGAGGGGAAAAGCTTTTGTATATTATACAACACCAGCCCCTATTTTGGCAAAGATGTGTACAGACGCTGTGCAGCTACGCACATAACTCTGTCCTGTAGCCTGGTTAAACTACTAATAACAAGGCTAGAGATTCAGAGCCAGAGAAAAAAGAGAAACAACTCTCCTTTCATGGATAGGAACATTTTGTTCTCATAAAAGAATGATGAAGCCAACAGTAACACCATGAACATAATCCAGTAGTTGTGCCTTGACCACTAATGTCTGTATGGTGTGGCTCAGTTGGTAAGAGCTTGGTGATAGCAAGGCCAAGGTTATGGGTTCAATTCCTGCAGGGATCAAAATGATCAAAAATACTTACCAAAAAATGCATGCACTCCCTAACTGAACTGTAAGTCACTTAAAACCATACCAGTGGTTTGACTTGGCCCACAGGAACTGACACCAAATCAGTGTTGTTCTCAGTCAGGTTGTGGAAAAGATTACTACAATTGTGAAAACTGATCTTAGAACAGTTCAAATAATACTGTTAAAAGGAAGTGCTTTGTAACAAAACTAGTGGTAACTGAGCTGCCACCACCTTAAAGCAGAGGAAACCTTAACGTTGCTAGAGTATTGAAACATGGTTGTGAGGGTATTGGGACAGATTTAAGGTGTACTAAAAAATTCATCCTGAGGTGTTCTGAAACACGACATGGTGTGTTGTAACACCACAGAGTCAGGAGTTGTGCAGCACCTTGCCAGAGACTGGAAGCACTAACCTGGAAAAGATTGAAAACATTTATGGCGTTTGGAGTCCTGTGTAGTGCAGAATTGGATCCATTCTCTTTTGGTGTTGTTTCCTCTCTCTAAAGCTACTTAACACTTTGATGGTGTTTTGAATCCTGTCTTGTGCAGAATTAGTTCCCTACTTTTGGAGTTTCCAAATACTGTAAATGAAAGCCCCCCCCCCCCCCCCCCCCCCTTATTGTATAGTCCATGTTCTTGTATGTTTATAAACTCCTCATTGGTCATTCCAAAAGGTCAAATGTACAGTATTCTCAAACAAAGGACAAGAAAATATAGTTTTGTGAAAACACAAATTAATCATTTCGTGCAAGATAATGAGTACAAAATTACTTTTAAAGACAGGATTTAGAAGCTTAATTTCAAACTATCAAATGACAAAACAGGTCTTTCACATGTGTATACTGAGTTCAAAGATCTAAGTTATTTATCATTAATATTCTTCAAAATCAACAGAAATATTGCATTTATATTTCACATTCATGAAAAATAAATACAGGCAATGACTGCTAATGTTAGCAGTAGCACTTCTACAAACTTCAGCCCAGGGCTCAATATGATCTACCAGTCATCCGTTATGCTAATAAATTTAAACTGTGTCTTAATATTCAGATGATGCCATGAAAGGTTGCTCAGATGGATTGAATCACAGTACAGTTGAGTTAGATGATATGATTGACAGTTCAGTTGGCATTAGTCTGTGATTCTTGTCTTGATTTGGTTAGGATTGGCCAGCCGGTGGGTAACGTAGTATGTATGCATGTTTTTTTGCAGGGAGACAGACATATAGCAAGCAATAATGATAGTACATGAGTGTATAATTTGGTTATCATCAAATGCTATAATATTAAGGGAAACCCAGCCAAGAGCTGCCCAGTGACGCAAGCCTACCAGACGAGCTAAATGCCTTCTATGCTCGCTTAGGAGGCAAGCAACACTGAACCATGCGTGAGAGCATCAGCTGTTCCGGACAATTGTGTGATCACACTCTCCATAGCCGATGTAAGACCTTTAAACAGGACAATATTAACAAGATTACCAGGACGCATACTCAGAGCATGCGCTGACCAGCTGGAAAGTGTCTTCACTGACATTTTCAACCTCTCCCTGACCCAGTCTGTAATACCTACATGTTCCAAGCATACCACCATAGTCCCTGTGCCCAAGAACGCCACAGTAACCAGTCTAAATGACTACCGCCTCGTACCCCTGCACATAGACTCGGTACTGGTACTCCTTGTATATACAGTCATAGCTGTGGGAAGTAGGGGTACTGAGGGTGCTGCATCACCCCCTGAAAAATCCCATAATAGAAATCTTTTAAAAATATATATCACAAAAGTAGTGCACTGGGCCTTTACAAGTCCTGTATTAGCGGACTGATATAGCCATCTGTAGGGTGGCAACCCGTCTGTAGCACTGCAAAAAAATTCAGCACCACCTGTGTTTGAAATTAACTGCTGGACTGAGGGACCTTACAGATAATTGCATGTATGGGGTACAAATCATGTTAAACTCTATTATTGGACACAGAGTGAATTCTTAACTTATGTGACTTAAGCACATTTTTACTCCTGAACTTATTTAGGCTTGCCATAACAAAGGGGTTGAATACTTAGACTAAAGACATTTCAGGTTGCTAATTAATTAATTGATGTTATTCATTTGCTAAATTTTAAAAACAAACATTATTCAATTTTGACATTATGGGTTATAATGTGTAGGCCAGTGAATATCTAAATTGCATCAATTTTAAATTCAGGCTATAACAACCCAATTTGGAAGAAAAAAAATCAAGTGTTTTCCCGAAGATACTGTAGCCTCTTTATTGTTATTTTATATTTGTTACTATTTCCTTTATTAAAAAACATTTTACGTTTTTTACTTTTTAACTCTGCATTGTTGAATGTAAGTATGCATTTCAAAGTAAAGTTTGCACTTGTATTCGACGCATAAAATGTTATTTTATTTGAAAACGAATCAATTAAACAAAATGGCTGTTTGATTTATTCTATTCGCTTTGTTCTTATTGAATGAATTCCTTTTCTGTTTCCTTCTTCAGTGTCAAAGGGAAAGGGGGATACCTAGTCAGTTGTACAACAATGCATTTAACCATATATATATATATATGTACATAGCCCATCTATAAATAGCCCAAACAACTACCGCTTCCCCTACTGTATTTATTTATTTATTTTGCTCCTTTGCACCCCAGTATTTCTACTTTGCACACTCATCTACTGTCAAATCTACCATTCCAGTGTTTTAATTGCTATATTGTATTTACTTCGCCACCATGGCCTATTTATTGCCTTTACCTCCCTTATCTCACCTCATTTGCTCACATTGTATATAGACTTATTTTTCTACTGTATTATTGACTGTATGTTTGTTTTACTCCATGTGTAACTCTGTGTTGTTATATGTGTCGAACTGTTTTGCTTTATCTTGGCCAGGTCGCAGTTGTAAATGAGAACTTGTTCTCAACTTGCCTACCTGGTTAAATAAAAAATAATAAAAAATAATAAAAAATCAATGTTAACTCGTTACATCTGCTATCTTACATAGCCCTAAACATTTGGATTGAACAGTTGTACATTATTTATGATGTCACAATGGGCCTGGCAACTGTAGCCTGTAATAAGTGCCAAAGTCTACCCTAGGAAAAAAAAAAACAGTGTTTTCTTTAAAATGTTAATAAAAATATCTACTGAAAATCAGCATCAATCAAAATTTATGCTATAAAGCATTTTATTGGATGAGAGAGACAGGCCATTATTATACATTGTTTTTGTATTTTGATGCTGTCTTTTACATGCACTGAAACATTGAAAAGTGTTTTCATAAACCTCTCTTAAAAACAGAATGATTCAGAATGAAGAACCACTTGGGGTGTTTCTGAGTACTTCCATTCTGTTTTGAAATCCATTCAGTGTATCAGAACACTTCCATTGGGTTTACATTCAAACACCCTCCAAACACCAGATCTCAGCTTAGGTACACTACTTCTCATGGTTTCACTACACAATGATGGTGTTCTGAGTCTTTCTATTTTAATAGTGAAGGACTTTAGGGCCCTTTATGGCAGGAGAAACAGTCACCATGAAATGCAACAAGTTATTCTGCCAAAGTCAATTAGAGAGCTTTAGTGTTGACAAGTTCGACATCTCTGGTAAACACCAGTCTATTAACACTGACATCATTTGGATGTCTGCATTGTGATGATTGTACACACTGCTGTGTTAGTGTTATGATGTGTATTTTGTATATTTCTGTCAGGGTCTCTGAGAAGGATATAGAGACCTCTCTCTCATTGTCAACCCAGGGTTTTCGGGGGCCACTAGCTCATGCTAGACAGATTTTCTGGCACAGCGCTCCATAGCACCATGAAGTTGCTGGTTCAAGTCCCGCTCCTGCTGTTTCTCCGCCCTCATTCGCTACTAACAAAAGTTATGTCCAGCAGAGATAAGCCCAGTGGTGGACTGGGAAGGCACAGCCACACCAGCCCAGTACTGCTGTACCATACCAGCACCCCATCATGTGCTTACTTCAACTGTCGTACCCAGATTGTTTTACTCCAGTGTTTGTAAACAATGTCAGTGTAAACAGACAGTATATAGCCTCAAAACATAGCTAGAGTCTTTAATTGAAACAATAACAAAGTGGTCAACCCACCTGTGTTTTGGTAAACAGTTGAGGGATGGGCCTGGAAAAATGTAACCACTTTCAAACACATAGACAGAGCTATGGATGCAAAGACTGACCATCCATGATATCAAAATTATTTAACTATGTTTTGAAGCTATATAGTCTTTGTTAACATTTTCATTGTTTACAAACATGGGAGTAAAACAAGCTTATATTTTGGGCTCTGATGGGGTAGGACAGTTGAACTAAGCTCATGAGGCATTTATAAGTTATATTCTTCAAAGAATCAATATGCATATCAATAAGTCCAAAACTGGATGTAACAATTGCAGATTGCCCTTTTAAACTCTCTGTGCGCCTAGAATCACCTTCTCTGGTCCTCATCATCCTGATTTGACTGGGCTCATTTAGCTCATTTAGCCTATCAAAGACTAGTTTGTTCTTGATTAGTCTTTCACATTTATTGAATTCAATATAGATCAGGCAGCCCCCATGTTTCACCGCTGCCTTTTTAAAGGGCTGCCGAAACATCCCTTAGTCCTTATCCCAGGTGCCTATCCTGGCGACAGTAGGCCTAGCTATCCAGTGCTATTCAATTCTAAATCCGTCCCTCATTAGAAGGAAACAGTGGCAATTTTAGCATGTAAATCTTGGGGCAAGCTAAAAATATAGATTTTTAGATGCATGCCAGCAAAGCCACAACACAACACTTAACAATACATTAATTGCACTATAACGGTGACAAACGGTGCCCACAAACTGTTAGGGCCTACATAAAGCTGTCCCAACAGCAGAATCCCAACAGCAGAGTCCCAACACCTTACCACTGCTACACCTGGCTATCATCCTTTCACGTTCTGACCATAGTTCTTTTGTGTTTTCCTTGTTTTAGTGTTGGTCAGGACGTGAGCTGGGTGGGCATTCTATGTTGTGTGTCTAGTTTGTCCGTTTCTATGTATGGCCTGATATGGTTCTCAATCAGAGGCAGGTGTTAGTCATTGTCTCTGATTGGGAACTTGTTTTGTGTTGGGGTTTGTGGGTGGTTGTCTTCTGTCTTTGTGTTCATTGCACCAGATAGGACTGTTTCGGTTTTGCCACGTTTGTTATTTTGTATTTGTGTAGTGTTCACGTTATCGTCTTTTATTAAACATGTTGAACACGAACTACGCTGCTCTTCAGACGAAGAGGAGGAAGGCTGCCGTTACAGAACCACCCACCAAAAAAGGACCAAGCAGCATGGTAAGGGACAGCAGCAGCAGCGGCCAAGTACACAGGACTCCTGGACATGGGAGGAAATTCTGGACGGTAAGGGACCCTGGGTTCAAGCTGGAGAATATTGCTGCCCTCGTGAAGAGCTGGAGGCAGCTAAAGCCGAGAGGCGGTGGTATGAGGAGGCAGCACGGAAGCGTGGCTGGAAGCCAGAGAGGCAGCCCCAAAAATTTCTTGGGGGTGGCTAAAGGGGAGTGTGGCGAAGTCAGGTAGGAGACCTGCGCCAACTTCCTGGGCTTACCGCGGAGAGCGAGAGTACGGGCAGACACCGTGTTATGCGGAAGAGCGCACGGTGTCTCCTGTACGTGTGCATAGCCCGGTGCGGTACATCCCAGCTCCTCGTATCGGCCGGGCTAGAGTGGGCATCGAGCCAGGTGCCATGAAGCCGGCTCAACGCATCTGGTCTCCAGTGCGTCTCCTCGGGCCGGTGTACATGGCACCAGCCTTACGCATGGTGTCCCTCGTTCGCCAGCACAGCCCAGTGCGGGTTATTCCACCTCACCGCACTGGCCGGGCTAAGGGGAGTATTCAACCAGGTAAGGTTGGGCAGGCTCGGTGCTCAAGAGCTCCAGTACGCCTTCACGGTCCGGTATATCCGGTGCCACCTCCTCGCCCCAGCCCAGTACCACTAGTGCCAACACCACGCACCAGGCTTCCTGTGCATCTTCACCACGCACCAAGCCTCCTGTGCGTCTCCAGAGCCCTGTACGCCCTGTTGCTGCTCCCCGCACTAGCCTTGAGGTGCGTGTCCTTAGCCCGGTACCACCAGTTCCGGCACCACGCACCAGGCCTACTGTGCACCTCAGCAGGCCAGAGTCTGCCGTCTGCCCAGCGCCGTCTGAGCTGCCCGTCTGCCCAGCGCCATCTGAGCTGTCCGTCTGCCCAGCGCCATCTGAGCTGCCCGTCTGCCCAGCGTCATCTGAGCTGCCCGTCTGCCCAGCGTCATCTGAGCTGCCCGTTTGCCCAGCGTCATCTGAGCCGCCCGTCTGCCCAGCGCCATCTGAGCCGCCCGTCTGTCCAGCGCCATCTGAGCCGCCTGTCTGTCCTGAGCCGCCAGAGCCGTCCGTCAGTCAGGAGCCGCCAGAGCCGTCCGCCAGTCTGGAGCCGCCAGAGCCGGCCGCCAGTCAGGAGCCGCCAGAGCCGCCCGCCAGTCAGGAGCCGCAAGAGCCGCCCGCCAGTCAGGAGCCGCCAGAGCCGCCCGCCAGTCAGGAGCCGCCAGAGCCGCCCGCCAGTCAGGAGCCGCCAGAGCCGCCCGCCAGTCAAGAGCTGCATGAGCTGCCCTCCAGTCATGAGCTGCCCTCCAGTCATGAGCTGCCCTCCAGTCATGAGCTGCCCTCCAGTCATGAGCTGCCCTCCAGTCATGAGCTGCCATTCAGTCCGGAGCTGCCATTCAGTCCGGAGCTGCCATTCAGTCCGGAGCTGCCATTCAGTCCGGAGCTGCCATTCGTCCGGAGCTGCCCTTAGTCCGGAGCTGCCCTTAGTCCGGAGCTACCTCTCAGTCCGGAGCTACCTCTCAGTCCGGAGCTACCTTTCAGTCATGAGCTACCTCTCAGTCCTGAGCTACCCCTCGGTCCTGAGCTACCCCTCGGTCATGAGCTACCCCTCGGTCATGAGCTACCTCTCAGTCATGAGCTACCTCTCAGTCCGGAGCTGTCCCTCAGTCCGGAGGAGTTTCCTCAGTCATGAGGCGCCCCTCAGTCCAGAGGCGCTCCTCAGTCCAGTGGGGACCTTTGTTAGGGTTCCTAGGCCAAGGTCGGCGGCGAGGGTCGCCACTCAAAGGACGCTAAGGAGGTGGACAAAGACAATGGTGGAGTGGGGTCCACGTCCAGCACCAGAGCCGCCACCGCGGACAGATGCCCACCCAGACCCTCCCCTATAGGTTTAAGTTGTGCGGTCAGAGTCCGCACCTTGGGGGGGGGGGGGGGGGGGTACTGTCACGTTCTGACCATAGTTCTTTTGTGTTTTCCTTGTTTTAGTGTTGGTCAGGACGTGAGCTGGGTGGGCATTCTATGTTGTGTGTCTAGTTTGTCCGTTTCTATGTATGGCCTGATATGGTTCTCAATCAGAGGCAGGTGTTAGTCATTGTCTCTGATTGGGAACCATATTTAGGTAGCTTGTTTTGTGTTGGGGTTTGTGGGTGGTTGTCTTCTGTCTTTGTGTTCATTGCACCAGATAGGACTGTTTCGGTTTTGCCACGTTTGTTATTTTGTATTTGTGTAGTGTTCACGTTATCGTCTTTTATTAAACATGTTGAACACGAACTACGCTGCGTCCTCTTCAGACGAAGAGGAGGAAGGCTGCCGTTACACATCCGAGCCTTGTCTGGCAGCGAAACAGTTCATTCAGCTTCATTTACTGCCTTTAAAAAAAACATAGCTGATATGGCTGACTTGCTTAAACAAATGTGGTTTCTACTGACAATTGAGATGTACAAACTATGGCATAAGGGAACGACGAGCAGATAATTTAGATTAAGACATTAATGAGCGAGCTAGGACAGACGTAGTCAATATAACTATTTGTTCAGCACTTTTGAAATGTACAGCGACAGAATTCAGAACACAGGCCGTTCTTACAGTATTCTCCCTGTACACCAAGTCAGAACCATAGGATAAATAAAAGGGGCATATAAGCAGACAATGAAAGCTCTTAAAATATTTGATGATTACATTTAGCTAAAACAGGCTAAAAGCTACATGTTCACCACCAAATCAGAACAGTAGGTTAGTTATGAGGGGGAAAGGGACCAAATTATTAGGGTGAGGCACATGGGATACTAACAGCTTGCTACACAACATACACTTAGTAATACTTTGCTTGAATTTTCGAGCTCTACCCTTAGATTTGGCCGTGACGTAGTGACGTAGTGTCCCCATTAGTGACAGAAGACTGAGCCAATCACGGCGTAACTAGAGAACATTACCACCCCTACGTCCCTATTTTCCGCTGACTGCCCCACCACCACAGAAAGCACTGAGCCAGGCAGAAACACCAGCATTTTGGAGCTGCTTTACTCAAGAAAGCAAAAAGAGACCAAGTTTGTATGAGGCTTTAATAACTCAATGATATTTCTATTGTTTGCAAACTGATATGTGACACATATTAATGTCAAAATAACATGCAAAAAAGGCAACTACAAAGGTGGGGCTCAAAACACTGAATGACGTGTAGCCACTGGAAGGAAATAATGAAAATCAGCAGCAGTGATGTGGTCATGTTTTAAACTCTGATATCTGAGTAACGATTTAATTGACTGCAATGATAGGGCTAAAATAAATCGATGGGGAAGTTTTTCTCCTGGAGAGAGGAGTGCAGCTCTCATTCCTCAGACTCTCTTTGAAGCTCGGCGCGCACACCTCCTTTTGCACACGCTCCACACAACCTGCAGCACTTCAAACATCCTGAACGCAAGCATTCAGAAAATTCCATGCGAAAAGCCCTGTTCAAACATCCTGCAGACTCCGCAAACCAAAGCGTGTGTGTTTGATCCTGATGTAACGCATGGTTAGGAGCAGTGGTGTAAAGTACTTCAGTAAAAATATGTATAGCTGGTACTGACATGCGTCCTTTGTCCTGATCTTGATGCCCACATTTTTAGACAGGTGTCGACAATTAAAAGACGCATGATCCACTTGACCACCTCGGAGGTAGTTAGGGACCCATTAATATCTGGATATCAATCATGTGTAAACAGATCTGGATGGTCAAACCATTTTTAAAAAATCATAATGCAGGCCTAAATAATCACTGACAGGTAATAGCATTGACTTATGGCATCAGTAATTGTCTTAAAATAAATGAATTCATATCATTGTTTTATAATATCAGTCAAACATATTGCAATGTGGAGACGGTGGGCAGGTAAAATACACATTTTAATAGAATGTGTAGATGTTACAAACATTGATCAGATAGTGATTGGACCACATTGATCAGATCACAAAACCCACAAGGTGTATAAACGTGGCTAGAGGGAGCGAGAACAAGAGAGCGAGAGAGAGGCACCAGACCAGCCCCTCCAAAATGTGCGTCAGTGAAAGTGTTGAGTCCTGGGGCTACAACCCGCTCCATACTTTCCAGTTAGGCTCCGTGTGAGCACGAGCAACTCTCCAACCGCAGACGTCGATAACACAGCAGTACTTCACCTGGGAATTGGAAGATCATACCAAACAATCATGTTGGAGAACGAGGCTTTTTCCTGTTTTGTTTTCTATAGTGTTCTCCTGGTCATCAAGATGTACATCATAGCAATCATCACTGGACAAGTCAGGCTTCGTAAAAAGGTAAGATACTTCGCAGTTAACAGTTTATTAGGCTAGTTCGGTATTTGATCTATGGTTTGAATACATCTTAGTTACAAAAGTAAAGTATGGCGCTGTATAAACGTTGGTCAGGGTATTTGTGAATTATCTCTCTCTCCTGGGAAGGCTTTCGCTAACCCAGAGGATGCGCAGAGACACGGCGGCGTCCAGTACTGCAGAGAGGATCCGGACGTAGAACGGTGCCGAAGGTGAGAAGAGCGATTACTGTTCTCAGATTGTATTGTAGCCTAGCCCTAGCCTATTGACATTGGTGGTAGCAATATAATGTTCAACAGTAGTGGAGACCGGGTTGGTTGTCACACTTTTTTGGTGTAATTCAAATCAAATCAAATTGTATTTGTCACATACACATGGTTAGCAGATGTTAATGCGAGTGTAGCGTAATGCTTGTGCTTCTAGTTCCGACAATGCAGTAATTCTCAGCACCAGTCACTTTCAATACTTGTGGGGACTCTTTTTATCCTCATGTCTTATTCCAACATGGAGTTATAAGCCATCAAACACACTCTGTCCACTTGTGACAACCAGCTCCATCCTGGGTTGGATGTCACACACAGTATGTGGTTGGTTGTCACACACAGTATGAGGTTGGTTGTCACAGTGTTTGCAAGTAAGGTATTCCTCTTGTAACAGGAAATTAAGCAATATAGAAAACAGTCTTAGCAATAGCTTTTCTTTAATCAAACTATATTCCTAACAAAATTCAGCATTTTAATCCCTTGAGAATAACATGACATTTTGAGTAAATGTGTGTGTGTGTGTGCTGTTTGTGTGTGAGAGAGAGGCAACGAAGGGAGCTCTTTATAGCACCATCACAAAGAGCGTGGGATTTATTGTATACTGGCAGTGGCAATGTTGATAGTGACCACGAACCCCACATTCCATGTGACAACCAAACATGTAAATGGAGAATTTTACCTGGAGCTGGTTGAACTCTTTAGAGATCATTTGTGGCTCTTTCATTTTTATTTCACAGACGTTTGTTATCCATCCTGGGGCTGGGATATGGTTCAGTGTCTGTGTTGTTTTAACTAGACAGGAAATGATCCACGACAGCAGAAAAAAACTATTTTTCTAGTGAACACTGAAAACTTTCCCCTCTTTTCTCCCCTCACATGAGGTCCTTTCTGACCCGACTCATTGATGATGTAAAATGTGATGAGCTGAGCAGGCATTCATGCACTGATGCGCAATACAATGGAATGCTCTGTGACTGGTATCAATTAGGTCCAATTAAGATTCTCCAAGAACAGCATTAAATCCCCCTGATCTCCATGCCCCCGCTGAAATATAATTAGCATCATCAAAAAATGCTCATAACAATTCGTCAGTTTAAGCTAGAGATATAATTTCCACATCTGTGGTGAAAGGTAACAGAGGTAGAGCGCTGCTTGTCAGACCATGAGACATTCCGAAAATCGGTCTTCTCACAAAATCATCTGTAGTGTCCGAATGGTTTTGCTTACAAACTATTATGACCCCTCTATGGAAAGATGAGACTCTCAATTATGTTCTCCGTTTTGCTCTACGACCTCCACAAGTCTCAGGAGACTCGTCTGAAGTCGGTACAGCCGATCTGCCAACTTCTGTCTGTAGCGTCCGAACCGTTTGGGCTACATACACACTAATGTGACTCTGAGCAACATCCACAGCCCTCACAAGACTCGTCTGAAGGTCCCCCAAATTAATGGCATTATATATGGAGACTGTTTAATGGCAAGAATATGGAGTTAAATACATAAAATAAATCTTTCCTGATCTTTATTATATCTCTCAGATATAGGACAGACACTTCAGAACAAACTTCCTTTTGATATTTTTGGGGGAGTGTCTGTTGTTCCATGTAGTGAATCTGTTATTCAATGCGTTTTTATGGGCTAATAGCAGTAAGGCCCAATTTTTTTTGCATCAAATTATCTTTTTAAATATTTTTTTGATTGGGTCTTAAAATTCAAAATCAAATAGCTAAATGATCCTTGCTATGACCTTCTTAAAAATATTCCATATAGCTTAGTATAAATATTGATCTGTTTAACGTGGACAGATTTTGGGTGGAGTAAACCCTCTTGCTTCACCTTTTCCTCTCTGGTCTCAGTCTGTACTCCTATCAATCTTAAACTCCTAACAACTCTGCCAAAAGAATCAAACACTCAAGGGTCTATTCTATTTAGATTACACCATGGGAGTTTTCCATGTCTTGATGTTGATTGGTTGGAGTGGTACTTGAATTCAACAAAGCAAGATGAATAACATGCTGCACTTCTCAGAGATTACATACAGCCATCCTCTTCCTTTTTCTCAGCACATCTGATTTCATTGGAATGTCTAAATGGCTTCTGAAGAAAATTCATACTATTGAGTCACTACAACTGTTTTGGCCTTTTTAAGGATGATTGATAATCCATGGTTTGGGTTTTACGACTGACTCAGACAGCTGCTGGTAAAGCCCATGCATACGTTGCGACATTCTATAGGTCTATTTAGAGACAGAGACTGGAATCCATGAGAGGAATTTTCTCTTAAGTGATAGTCAGAAGAGAGGAAGTGATTCACTTAAAGAAAGAAACCCGAATAAGCATCTACGCACAGACTTGTAATGGAGGGTTTCCACGCTCAGCAAAGCTGTGTGTTTGTACTCCCTTTGGCCATGAAGGCATTTCCTTCTGTTACGCAGTAGGCTAAACCCCTCCCTTATGTTGGCTAATGGAGAAAGTTGCATGTGTGTGGAGTAATCACAGCGGAAGTGGGTTTTTGCACTGCTTGGGTCAGTGGCAGACGGCTGAGTCAGACGACGATACCGTAAGCTCCAGGAATGACCTTCTGATTCAAAACAGATGTGTGAGCGTGGGGAGCTGTTGTGTGTATTCAAGTTATTCTTGTTGAGTCAGTGTGAACAGCTTAGTTATTCATGTAAAATCCATACATCCATGATAATAAATATGACTATATCCAATCAATTAATGTAAAAAAATATATACATCTAAAACATGAAATGTAATATTCTCTCTTCTTGTGTTTCAGGGCTCACCGTAACGACATGGAGAATATCTTCCCTTTCCTGTTCCTGGGGGCTGTGTACTCCCTGATTGGCCCGTCGCTTGCTGTGGCCCGCGCTCACTTCCTGGTCTTTTTCCTGTTCCGCGTGCTTCATACAGTGGCCTACCTGTGTGTCCTGCGGGCGCCCACACGCTCCCTGGCCTATGTCGTCGCCCAAGTGCCCTGCGTGTCCATGGCCGTGCAGGTCCTCGCGGCGGTGGCCTCCTCGTGGTAGTTGTGGTGTTCTGGATCTATCTGTGACCGCTTCAATCTGTGACTGATCTCAGTCTGTGAGATCAGCGGTAGAGGATACTGCAAGAGATGCTTTTCATACAAGGGAAATCCTCAAGACTATATCGCCATCAATGCTACCATAGCAGTTTGTGTCTCTCGACTGTAAGACAGTATGTACTCTGAAAGTGTGTACTCTGAAATGAAGTCATTGTTGTGCTCTAGCAAGCACATCCTCCTGCAGTACTGTATGTTTGCTATGCAATGTTGAAGTCAATTGCCTCCCTCTTGATAGTCCAGGGGACTCTCTGAAGATTAAGGTTTTAATTAGTAAACATTGAACCTTTTAACCAGTTCATTGTGTTGTCATGTTGTTTGTGTATACACAAGTTGTTGCTTGTTTCTGTCTTTTTCATTCTCTATTTCTTGTTATAAACTGGGTGGTTTGCGCTCTGAATGCTGATTGGCTGACAGCTGTGTTATTTTTACTACTCTAATTACGTCGGTAACCAGTTTCTAATAGAAATAAGGCACCTCAGGTGTTTGTGGTATATTGCCAGTATACCACGGCTAAGGGCTGTATCCAGGCACTCCACGTTGCGTTGTGCGTAAGAACAGCCCTTAGCCGTGGTATATTGGCCCAATACCACACCCCCTCGGGCCTTATTGCTTAATTATACTTAACCCTGATTGGCTCCAGGGGTGCTGTACTACAATGGCTGACCCTGTAAAACAATACATTTCACTGCACCTATTTTATTTCACTGAGAGCTATTTTAGTAGGACATGTCTGGGATATAATGACCTTTTAGCTGAAACCAGCTTGATCCAGTCTTAGAGGTTGAACTGAATAGCAGGCATGTGCCATTCTAAGGAACGTTTCCAGTGTGGTGGTTCACTGTGTTCGTTTATCTAGCATTGGCCACCATGGCATCACAAGATGGGGGATGATGACACAGAGACATCAGGTCTACCACACCTGTCGATGGGCTACCGATGAGGCCAAGAGTTTTTCCTGATCACAGGATTTGACTACAGCCCATAGTTTTTCCTGGTCTGATCCTGGACCTAGATAGGAGCTATGACTGCTGAATTGTCCATAATCATAACATCTATTTTATCCTCCACCTCTGTGTTTCTTTGCTTCACAGTTCCAAGTTACTGCAACACATTTCCAAGTTACTGCAACACATTTCCAAGTTACTGCAACCCATTTCCAAGTTACTGCAACCCATTTCCAAGTTACTGCAACACATTTCCAAGTTACTGCAACACAGTTCCAAAGTCTTTGTGTTTGACATAGTACAATGCTATTTCACTGTAAATAAATTAACTACAGACTTTCAGCATGCTTATAGAGAAGGTCACTCAACATGTACTGCACTGACACAACTGACTGATGAGCTGTTCTTGTCTATTAATGTTCTGTATTATGTCATGTTTTGTGTTGACCCCAGGAAGAGTAGCTGCTGTTTTTGCAATAGCCAATGGGGATCCTAATAAAATACCAAATACCCACTGGGCACAGAAGTCAATTCAATGTCTATTCCACATTGGTTCAATGTAATTTCATTAAAATTATATGGAAACAATGTTGATTCAAGCAGTGCATGCCTAGTGGGAAGCTACTGCCACACCTTTCCAAGTTAATGTTTCACAGTTCCAAGTTACTGCTTCATAGTTCCAAGTTACTGCATTTTCCTAGTTACAGTTCCAAATGACTGTATTACTTTATTGTTTACTCCGTTATTGAATGTGCATTGAAAAGAATGGGCATCTTGTTGAATGTACAAATGGATGTGTATGGAGTGCCATGAGACAGTAAATGGATGTGTATGGAGTGCCATGAGACAGTAAAGCCAGTTCTTTAATGAATTCACTTTCTGTCTTGCCTTGTTCTTTTATTGGGTTTTCATTGGGGAAATGACATTCAATGTTTGTCTAAGGAATAATAGAGGTCTCAAGCTGATGTTGATGCTTAGATATAAAGAGTTTAGTACCAAAACACTATATCCACACATCTTTTACAGTTGTCTTTTTTTCATCAGAAATGATTGTTTACCGTTCTCAGATTTTTAATTCATAAATTTCAAATAAAATCTAATTTTATTTGTCACATGCGCCGAATACAACAGGTGTGGACCTTACAGTGAAATGCTTACTTTACAAGCCCTTAACCAACAATGCTTTAAGAAGTGTTAAGAAAAATAAGTGTTAAGTAAAAAATAGATAAGTAAAAAATAGAAAATAAAAGTAACAAATAATTAAACAGCAGCAGTAAAATAACAATAGCAAGGCTATATACAGGGGGTACCGGTACAGAGTCAATGTGCGGGGGCACCGGTTAGTCGAGGTAATTGAGGTAATATGTACATGTAGGTAGAGCTAAAGTGACTATACATAGATAATAAACAGAGAGTAGCAGCAGTGTAAAAGAGGGGTCTGGGTAGCCCTTTGATTAGCTGTTCAGGAGTCTTATGGCTTGGGGGTAGAAGCTAATAAGAAGCCTTTTGGACCTACAGTAGACTTGGCGCTCCGTTACCGTTTGCCGTGCGGTATCAGAGAGAATAATCTACGACTAGGGTGGCTGGAGTCTTAGACAATTGGTATAGAGGTCCTGGATGGCAGGAAGCTTGGCCCCGGTGATGTACTGGGCCGTACGCAGTTGCCATACCAGGCAGTGATGCAACCAGTCAGGATGCTCTTGATGGTGCAGCTGTAGAACCTTTTGACGATCTGAGGACCCATGCCGAATCATTTCTGTCTCCTGAGGGGGAATAGGCGTTGTTGTGTCCTCTTCACGACTGTCTTTGTGTGTTTGGACCATGATAATTTGTTGGTGATGTGGACACCAAGGAACTTGAAGCTCTCAACCTGTTCCACTACAGCCCCGTCGATGAGAATGGGGGCGTGCTCGGTCCTCCTTTTCCTGTAGTCCACAATCATCTCCTTTGTCTTGATCACGTTGAGGGAGAGATTCTAGTCCTGGCCCTCTGACCTCCTCCCTATAGGCTGTCTCATCGTTGTTGGTGATCAGGCCTACCACTGTTGTGTCATTGGCAAACTTGATGATGGTGTTGGAGTCTTGCCTGGCCATGCAGTCATGAGTGCACAGGGAGTACATGAGGGGAGCACGCACCCCTGAGGGGCCCCGTGTTGAGGATCAGCGTGGTAGATGTGTTGTTGCCTACCCTTACCACCTGGGGTTGGCCCGTCAGGAAGTCCAGGATCCAGTTGCAGAGGGAGTTGTTTAGTCCCAGGGTCCTTACCTTCGTGATGAGATTTGAGGGCACTATGGTGTTGAACGCTGAGCTGTAGTAAATGAATAGCATTCTCACATTGTTGTTCCTTTTGTCCAGGTGGGAAAGGGCAGGGTTGAGAACAATAGAGATTGCATCATCCATGGATCTGTTGGGGCGGTATGCAAATTGGAGTGGGTCGAGGGTTTCCGGGATAATGGTGTTGATAGGAGCCATGACCAGCCTTTCAAAACACTTCATGGCTACAGACGTGAGTGCTATGGGTTGGTAGTCATTTAGGCAGGTTACTTTAGTGTTCTTGGGCACAGGGACTACGGTGGTCTGCTTGAAACATGTTGGTCTTACTCACATCGGGTGATCATGCAGTCGTCCGGAACAGCTGATGCTCTCATGCATGTTTTGGGGGCTCTCTAGGCCCGGGTCACCCACCATACCACCCCCATCAACCTACGAGTGTCAGGGAACCACAGCGAGATGATCCAATTCCTGCTAGTTGAATCTCCACAGGTTCCCGTGGTATTGGGATTCTCTTGGCTCCAGCGATACAATCCCTCCATTGACTGCGCTACCGGTGCCATCGTGGGCTGGAGCCCATCCTGCCACACTCATTGCCTGAAGTCAGCTCTGCCTGCCCCAGGATGTCTTTCTGAGGGCTTGAGAATCCCAATACCTTGCCCCGGACCTCTCCGCCAGCCCTGCAGAGTACCAGGACCTCCGGGAGGGGTTCCGTAAGGCCCGGGCCACTTTGCTTCTGCAGCACCGACCGGTATCCAAGAAAGTCAAGCCTGAGGCGCTGGCACTCTGCTATGGTGCCGCAGCTACACCCCCGGAAGCCAAGACCCTTTTCCCCCGCACCAAGATCATTAGCCCCTCTGCTGTTCGTCCTCTGTTGCCCCGTACCCTCTATATTTTTCCTACCTTTTCTGTGTCTAGAGTTAAAACCATGTCTTACTGCCCTTTGTCTCCTGCCCTTTGTACTGTCACACACTGATGTTTCACCTGTCCTTGTGCTTGTCTCCACCCCCCTCCAGGTGTCACCCATTTTCCCCATTCCCCAGGTATTCTGTATTCTCTGTTTGTCTGTTGCCAGTTCGTTTTGTTTTGTCAAGCCTACCAGCGTTTTTGCCTCTGTTCCTGTCTATTGATTGTTCCTGTTTTTCCTGGTTTTGACACTTTCTGCCCGCCCTGACCTTGAGCCTGCCTGATGTCCTGTACCTTTACCCCACTACTCTGGATTACCAACCTCTGCCTGACCTGACCCTGAGCCTGCCTGACGTCCTGTACCTTTACCCCACTACTCTGGATTACCAACCTCTGCCTGACCTGACCCTGAGCCTGCCTGACGTCCTGTACCTTTACCCCACTACTCTGGATTACCAACCTCTGCCTGACCTGACCCTGAGCCTGCCTGACGTCCTGTACCTTTACCCCACTACTCTGGATTACCAACCTCTGCCTGACCTGACCCTGAGCCTGCCTGACGTCCTGTACCTTTACCCCACTACTCTGGATTACCAACCTCTGCCTGACCTGACCCTGAGCCTACCTGATGTCCTGTACCTTTACCCCACTACTCTGGATTACCAACCTCTGCCTGACCTGACCCTGAGCCTGCCTGATGTCCTGTACCTTTACCCCACTACTCTGGATTACCAACCTCTGCCTGACCTGACCCTGAGCCTGCCTGACGTCCTGTACCTTTACCCCACTACTCTGGATTACCAACCTCTGCTTGACCTGACCCTGAGCCTGCCTGATGTCCTGTACCTTTATCCCACTACTCTGGATTACCAACCTCTGCCTGACCTGACCCTGAGCCTGCCTGACGTCCTGTACCTTTACCCCACTACTCTGGATTACCAACCTCTGCCTGACCTGACCCTGAGCCTGCCTGCCGTCCTGTACCTTTACCCCACTACTCTGGATTATCGACCCCTGCCTCCCTTGACCTGCTGTTTGCCTGCCCCTGTTGCTGTAATAAACATTGTTACTTCAACACAGTCTGCATTTGGGTCTTACCTGAAACCTGATAGCTATGTATGTATATATTTATAATGTTCTACTTATATATATATATGCGACAAATACAAAAATCCAGTCAGCGGCAGTCCTGTGGGCGAAAACAGCTTGTTGATGAGAGTCAAAGGAGAATGACAAGAACCGTGCAAGCTAACAGGCGGGCCACAAACAGTTCTAGAGGCAAAGGGGGGTCCGATCAGGTACTAAATGGGTTTATCTAATAAACTGGCCACTGAGTGTATATATAAATAATAAAACAATTTTTTCTAGTTTATATTTTACTGTATGCACTTTGAGATTATTCTTTTATAACGAAAAGCGCTTTACAAATGCAATAGATTATTATTACTATTATTATTTGCTGGCTCCTCTCTCAGTGTCTGATGGTCCAGAGCTCCAGGCAGGGCTAAGTTGCAGCATTCCTCTGTAGTTATGTAAGGCTCTGGGGCTGGACACTGTCCACAGGAAGGGGCCTCGGGGCTTGAGAGGGGCACATAGAGACAGGAAAGGGAGTGCGCTTTAATGCATGCTTGCTGCTAAGCAACACACATGAATGGGCTGTAGACTCATTCTCTCGCACTCACTCGAACACACCCTCACATTCACACATTTACATTACATTTAAGTCATTTAGCAGACGCTCTTATCCAGAGCGACTTACAAATTGGTGCATTCACCTTATGATATCCAGTGGAACACACGTGGATAGGTGCCTGAGCTGTAACTTATGGACACTCATGTTTACATGCATTCTTGCACTTTGCCCTCTTTCTGTCTCATTCATGTCAACACACTTATATACTCTCACTGTACTAGACAATTGCCAACACCCCCACTGTAAGGTACTCTAAAGAAATATACATGTTTTGTATGGGTGACTTTATCATCTGTGTCAAAGGTTTTATGATGATATAATGTAACTTTTGTTTATTCAAAGGGGAATGCCCATAAAATGATCATCATGCCAGTCATGCATTTTTGCACAACAGAATGTCTAAATCATCACCACATCATAAACCCTACAGATGATGATGATGGAGGTGTATGGATTAACAGGTAATCCTGTCCATTGAATGGAATGGTTTTCAACATAAATCAGGATTTCGGTTCAATGTAAATAGATTTGTTAATGACTCGTGGTAGGTAGCAGGGGGCAAGTCCTGTCTTGTCCCTCTCCATGAGTGTCTGCGTGGGCTGTAGGGTGGCCTGGTCGGGCGTGTTTGCTTCCTTAGGGCGCGTGGAGAGAGAGAGAGAGAGAGAGCGAGAGAGCGAGAGAGCGAGAGAGAGAGCGAGAGAGCGAGAGATATAACCTCCTCTCTGCTACAGTCTTTATGCCTGTCGTTTTCTCACAGTGATGAGCTCAGGGAGCTGGTATGTAGTGAGATCTCATGCAACCACAGACCACAAGACCACCATCCCACTAACAGCCCAACCCAAGACGCAGTCTCGCAGACACACACACACAGACCACCATCCCACTAACAGCCCAACCCAAGACGCAGTCTCGCAGACACACACACACAGACCATCTCCCACACTCTCATAAATGTGAGCGTAGATAGCCTAACCTAGAGAAATTAATTTATTAAACATTACAAAAAAATTCTTAATTTGATGTTATTGTTAACGAAATTGTGGTTGATTTATTTTCTGTAGTTTTTTTAATCACTCCAAGCTGTTGTCAATTAAAATCCATGTTGTATGCCTCCACCCACTGGTCCATGCCCGGAACTGCACTTGTTGTCGGTCTGAAGAGGTGCAGCTGAAGCAAACAGTGAAGATTTTGCAGTTCTAGGCTTGTATTGAGACGGCTGCATCAAAGACAAGGCGAGTGCTACACTAAGCAGGTTTGTTCTTTAGTTACACACTTTAGTGTCATCCCCTTTGACTTTGGCATTTGCACAATTCCCAGACTTTCACCCAACATGCTATGTAATAACACTGTTTCCTTGTCAGTAGCTACCTCAAATAGCTTCTGTCTTATTTCAGTAGACCACCTTTCAAGATTCACGTGATGAGCTGTGTAGCCTGTGTCAATGATAGAGATTGGGATAGATGTTTCTTGACTTTGCAAATCCAGATTTCTATCAGTCTCAAAACTAAATACAAACGTAAAATCACAATCACACTTGCAAAATGCCTAGATAGCTAAATTTGACGTGGCATTCCTGCAGAAGTACAAGACCATGAAGAAGACAGCAGAGAGTTTACCTCAGGAGCCATATATGGCCTCTGGAGCTCTGGTCGACATGGCTAACACCTGGGCAACCTCAAGTTCCAGGTGTGGGAGAAGATGCAGGAGATCCACGCCTGTGGTCCTAAACCCAAACACCGCTGACGCCTGTCTCCATCTCTCTAAGGATCTGACCTCCTTGAGATTTGAAGCCAGACAAAGTGTTTCGAGACAACCCCGAAAGGTTCAGCAGCTACCCTGAAGTCCTGGGCTCCAAGGGCTTCACCTCAGGGACTCACTGCTGGGAGGTGAAGGTGGGGGACAATGACCTCTGGATGGTAGGATGGCCATAGAGTCCATGGCCAGGAAAGAGGAAGACAATGCAGTCTCAGAGCAGGGACACTGGGCCATACGTCCTGAACAAGGTGCAGAGGGTCAAAGTTAACCTGAACATGGATAAAGGACGGGTGACCTTCTATGATCAAGACAACCAGTGGTTCCACACTTACAGACACAATTTTATGGAAAAATGAACTCCTTAGTCATATCTCAGTTTACTCACTTACTTATGGCGCTGCCTACTCCTAATGATTTGTTTTTCAAATCATATGAACAAAAAATATTTTGCTTAATCTGGGATGCTAAACCAGGCAAAATAAAGCGTGCCTATCTATATAATGAATATGAATTGGGTGGGTTGAGATGATTAAATATGAAAGCACTAAACCTCTCTCTAAAAGCTTCACTAATTCAAAAGTTTTACTTGAACCCTAAATGATTCTCAAGAAAAGCTCATCCATTGTTTAAAAAGGTTTTTTTGTTCTTAAATGATATTATAAATTGGAATGGTAGAGTCATGTCTTTCATGGAGTTATCAGAATTGTATGGGAAGGTCTGCTCAATCCAAGAGTACAACCAATTGATTACAGCATTACCCCAAAAATGGAGGAGGCAAGTGGCAGCAGGAGGAGGTAGGTCTGCCCAATATAGGCTGTCTGCCCAATATAAAGGATCGAAACTGGTGGAGGAATAAAATAGCATAAATAGGAAAGTTTACCAGTTTAATTTGAGGACCAGGATGTTGACAGCTGTGCCATACAGAATGCAAAATATTTGTTTTATTTTTGATGTGCCGATTCCATGGGACAGAGTGTATGAGTTGATATATAAAACACACAAGATTCAAGACTTCATGCTTTTCAGCAAAAATTATTACATATAATTCTTGCCACCAACAAAATGTTGAATATTTGGGGTATACAATCATCGAAGCTCTGCAGATTTTGTTGTGAGGATACAGAATCAATAGAACATTTATTTTGGTATTGCCCTCAGGTGGCCTGCTTCTGGTCTCAGGTTCAGGAATGGCTGAAAATGCATAACATTGATCCTAAATTGACACTAGAAATAGTACTGTTAGGAGATCTGGAGAGACCGGGTCAGTCAATTACTAATATACTAATACTCGTAGTAAAAGTATTTATCTTCAACTCACAATCTGTGGATTCTATTTGATTAGATAGATTGAAATTGTATGTTAAACATCACAGCATTCTCCCGAGTGGCGCAGTGGTCTAAGGCACTGCGTCGCAGTGCTAGCTGTGCCACCACAGATCCTGGTTTGAGTCCAGGCTCTGTCGCAGCTGGCCGCGACCGGGAGACCCATGGGGCGGCGCACAATTATCCCAGCGTCGTCCGGGTTAGGAGAGGGTTTGGCCAGCAGGGATGTTCTTGTCCCAACGCGCACTAGCGACTCCCGTGCCGGGCGCAATGCACACTGACACGGTCGCCAGGTGTACGGTGTTTCCTCCAACACATTGGTGCGGCTGGCTTCCGGGTTAAGCGGGCGTTGTGTCAAGAAGCAGTGCGGCTTGGCTGTGTTTCAGAGTACGCATGGCTCTCGACCGTCGCTTCTCCCGAGTCCGTGGGGGGGGGGGGGGGGGTAAAAATAAAAACTATCACAGCATAGTTGAAAGATATATGGCGCATAGAAATCCGAAGGGGGTGGCCAGCAGAGATAGGTGGGAGGGGCTGAGGGTTGGGATGTGGAATTGGAGACAAGTGAAGTTGCTGGGCGGGCGATAGAATGACGGTCAAAGATAAAAGTATAAAAAATAGTCAAAATAAAACATAGCAAAAAGTAAGTTTGAATGACACTGAGGGGCAGTGTTTTTACGGCTAATGCCGGTTTGCCTGAGGCTGATGCCGTGCAGGTGTTTGTACACATGCATATACACACACTCTTTTTCAAATGCACACGTGCACATATACGGACACACACAGGTAAATAGTGGCATGCATGCATTCAAACATATTCAGTTGGCCTTGCTAGTGTAACGGATGTGAAATGGCTGTGAAATGGCTAGCTACTAGCGTTTCAATCAGTTACGTCACTTGCTCTGAGACCTGAAGTAGGGTTGCACCTTGCTCTGCAAGGGCCGCGGCCTTTGTGGCGCGATGGGTAACGATGCTTCGTGGGCGACCGTTGTTGATGTGTGCAGAAGGTCCCTGGTTCGCGCCCGTGTCGGGGCGAGGGGACGGTTTAAAGTTATACTGTTACATTGATGCTGTTGACCCGGATCACTGGTTGCTGCGGAAAAGGAGGAGGTTGAAAGGGGGGTGAGTGTAACGGATGTGAAATGGCTAGCTAGTTAGCGGGTACGCGCTACTAGCGTTTCAATCAGTTACGTCACTTGCTCTGAGACCTGAAGTAGGGTTGCACCTTGCTCTGCAAGGGCCGTGGCTTTTGTGGAGCGATGGGTAACGACGCTTCGTGGGTGACTGTTGTCGATGTGTGCAGAGGGTCCCTGGTTCGCGCCCGGGTCGGGGCGAGGGGACGGTTTAAAGTTATACTGTTACACTATTATGATTTTTGTTGTCCTTGATGTCTTAGTTTTTTTTTGCATTGTTGTTTTCTGTTTTCCTTTGTCTTCCCCTTTTGTTCATTGTTTTGGTTGTTGGTGCATTGGGTGGGGGGTCTTGGGGGTGGGTAATGGAATTATTATTATTAATTTTTTTACAATTATGGGGGGGGTCTCGGATGGTTGAGGGGCAGCTCTTGGGAACTGTGGGGGGGATCTTGTAGGGTTGGCGGGATCTTGTAGGGTTGGCGGTTGGTGCTTGGGCCGGTGGCTCATGGATCGCTGGTTCGGGTCCCTGTTTTTGACCTTGTGGGAGATCTGTCGATGTGCCCTTGAGCAGGGCATTGACCCGGTTTGCTTCTGTGTGTCGCTCTGAGTCTGTTAGATTACTAATGTGATGTAGTTGTTGAGCAGCTTCACTGCAAGTATATTGTTTGTTTTAAACATTCAATAAAAAATTACAAATATATATATTTTTTATTTACTAAAGATCTATCCCGACTTTTGCTTTGACAGTGTTCTACCACTGAAGATCCTACCAAATAATATTCATGTTTATTGTTCTTAAGTGAATGGAGGAGTTTTTTATTTTTCAGGGCACATTTTGTATGTTGTTCTTCATAGAATGTAGAGTGTGACTTTATTTATTTTATCAAGATGTTAGTCCGCACTTCGTTCAAACTTTTTTGGGTTGTAAGTCGTCTGGTCCTACTTCACAGTAGGAACGCCAGCACAAATATTTGCTCATTTTGATAATGCAGACTTTTAAAACCAATGTCCCATTTTAACTTGAACATTCCATTCCTTATGTTGCTGTTGCATTTTAATGAAAGATGCTTTAAAATGTTCTTGACAGTAAATGATGTAAATAAAAATGACTTACGGTAAACAACAAGTTGTTGATTTGTTATGAAAAGGCAATCAAAGTATGCGTACATTAGAACAGTGCTGGCAAGGACAGTCTTGTATATTTAACCAGATCTGACCCCCAAATTACCATTTTAAATCTCACTGAAATGTAATCCATTGAAGGTCCTTTGGTAGATAATTGGTATATATCCTAATATATATATATATATACACACTGTATATCCTTTGTTATATATCCTAAATATTCTCTCTAAACATTGGGCCACCGTCATGCATCTGATTACTTATTTATTAACTTGCACGTTGTTTACTTACAGTGCATTCGGAAAGTATTCAGATCCCTTGACTTTTTCCAGAGTTTGTTACATTACAGCCGTATTCTAAAATGTATTAAATATTTTTTTTCCTCAATCTACACACAATACCCCATAATGAGGACACAAAAACTTTTTTAGAAATTTTGAAAAAATGAAAATATCACATTTACATAAGTATTCAGAACCTTTGTTGAAGCACCTTTGGCAGCGATTACAGCCTCAAGTCTTCTTGGGTATGACGCTAGAAGCTTTACTCTCAAGCTATTTCAGGTTGGATAGGAAGCGTTTCTTGCCAACTATTTTCCGGTCTCTCCAGAGATGTTCGATCGGGTTCAAGTCTGGGCTCTGGCTGGGCCACTCAACAACTTGTCCCGAAGCCACTCCTGTGTTGTCCTGTTGGAATGTGAACCTTCGCCCCAGTCTGAGGTCCTGATCGCTCTGGAGCAGGTTTTCATCAAGGATGTCTCTGTAATTTGCTTCATTCACCTTTCCCTCAATCCTGACTAGTCTCCCAGTCCCTGCAGCTGAAAAACATCCCCACAGCATGATGCTGCCAGCACCATGCTACACTGTAGGGATGGTGTCAGGCTTCCTCCAGACGTGACACTTGGCATTCAGGCCAGAGAGTTCAATCTTGGTTTCATCAGACCAGAGAATCTTGTTTCTCAAGGTCAGAGTCAACAGCCTGACACGAACTACGCCAAATATTAACCTCCTTTAGGTGCCTTTCGGCAAACTCCAAGCGGCTGGCATGTGCCATTTACTGAGGGATGGCTTCCGTCTGGCCTCTCTACCGTAAAGGCCTGATTGGAGTGCTGCAGAGATGGTTGTCCTGCTGGAAGGTTCTATCTCCACAAAGGAACTCTGGAGCTGTCAGAGTGACCATCAGCATATTGGTCACCTCCCTGACCGAGGCCCTTCTCCCCCAATTGCTCAGTTAGGCTAGGCGGCCAGGTCTAAGAAGAGCCTTGGTGGTTCGAAACTGTGTTCTTGGGGAAACTTCAATGCTGCAGAAATGTTTTGGTACTCTTCCCCAGATCTGTGCCTTGACACAATCCTGTCTCGGAGCTTTAAGGACAATTCCTTCAACCTCATGGCTTGGTTTTTGCTCTGACATGCACTGTCAACTGTGCAACCTTATATAGTGTGTGCCTTTCCAAATCATGTTCAATCAATATAATTTACCACTGGTGGACTCCAATCAAGTTGTAGAAACATCTCAAGGATGATCAATGGAAACAGGATGCACCTGAGCTCAATTTCGAGTATTGTGTGTAGATCGATGAGAAAAAAAAAGAATGTAATCAATTTTAGAATAAGGCTGTAACGTAACAAAATGTGGAAAAAGTCAAGGGTTCTGAATACTTTCCTAATGCTCTGTATTTATTGATTGATTTTACAAATCCATTAAATCTCCATGCCTAGCCCAGGTCTACATCTTGGGACAAAAATGTAATTGTGACTTCTGTAAAAGTTGACATATGACATTAGACACAATGCCATGATAGAGTAATTAGCCAAGAACTTGGATGTATATAGAACATAGTCCAATTAGATTATTAAGGTGTGATAACTATATTTTGTATATCTTTTGTTTATGCTTTTATTAAATTTTGTTTCATTTTCTTTGACACTTAGGAAGTGATAGAGCCATTGTTAACATCTGCATAAGTTACTGCCTAGATCCACCAGCCTGGACAACCGGACGACTGGTCCGGAACGGCAATCCTCAACCAGGACATCCCCTGGCCATTCTTGTGGTGGTAGCCAGACCCCCCCTGTCTCCCATAGGAGAGGAGAGGGGGGAGTTGTGCCGGTTTTATGACTTAACAGCCAGTCGTAAATTTAGAGAGAAATTTCTCTCTCTTGCCCTGCAGTATTGGGAAGGTAAATATCCCTTTGTTACCAAGAGACTCATGTCGTCCAAAACTTCAACATCAAACAATAGACACTGGGACAATATCTTTCAACATCCGAATGTTGGGAATGATGAGAGATGGAATATGGAAAATGTATGTATATTTTGTGATGTCATTAAAATTATCATAAAGATGTTATAATGAAAACATTGTAACTTGAAGAGCTTTTACACGGTGTATATCAGGATTACACCCTTTACGTTGTGTAGAAAATATCAAGGATAGCGAGAATGTTTTTGTGACGATAAGATTGTGATTTTAGTTCTCTAACAAGATCATAGTAAATTATGATACCTTACCTCGTAACTAGTGTCACGACTTCAGTCGAGGTCGGTCCCTCTCCTTGTTCGGGCGGTGTTCGGCGGTCGATGTCACAGATCTTCTAGCCATCGCCGATCCACCTTTCATTTTCCATTTGTTTTGTTTTGTCTTGTTTTCCCGCACACCTGGTTTGCATTCCAACATGGTGGCTAATTTGGCTATTGTTCTGAGCGCCGTCTCAGATTATTGCATGATTTGCTTTTTCCGTAAAGTTTTTTTAAAATCTGACACAGCGGTTGCATTAAGGAGAGGTATATCTATAATTCCATGTGTATAACTTGTATTATCATCTACATTTATGATGAGTATTTCTGTTGAAACGATGTGGCTATGCAAAATCACTTGATGTTTTTGGAACTAGTGAATGTAACGCGCCAATGTTGGCGTTACATTCACTAGTTCCAAAAACATCAAGTGATTTTGCATAGCCACATCGTTTCAACAGAAATACTCATCATAAATGTAGATGATAATACAAGTTATACACATGGAATTATAGATATACCTCTCCTTAATGCAACATACATGATAAATGTTTCCTTACCTTTGATGAACTTCATCAGAATGCAGTCCTAGGAATCCCAGGTCCACAATAAATGCTTGATTTGTTCGATAATGTCCGTTATTTATGTCCAATTAGCTACTTTGGTTAGCGCGTTTGGTAAACAATTCCAAAGTCACAAAGCGCGTCCACTATAACGTGACGAAATGTCCAAAAGTTCCATAACAGTCAGTAGAAACATGTCAAACGATGTACTGAATCAATCTTTAGAATGTTGTTAACATACATCTTGAATAACGTTCCAACCGGAGAATTAGATTGGCTTCAGTTGAGCGATGGAACGGAGCTGCATATCACGTGAACACGCGTGGTCAAAGCATGGTCAGATCGTGGCAGTGGTGACTAATTCCTGTCTCCTTCGGCCCCCCTTCACATTAGAGTCATCAGACAAAGTTCTATTGACTGTTGACATCTAGTGGAAGCCGTAGGAAGTGAAAACGCATCAATATCTCGCTGTAATTTCAATGAGAGCTTGGTTGAAAATCTGCCACCTCAGAAAAAATCCAAACAGGAAGTGGAACTTCTCAGGTTTTTGCCTGCCATATGAGTTCTGTTATACTCACAGACATAATTCATAATTCACAACAAACAGTTGTAGAAACTTCAGAGTGTTTTCTATCCAATAATAATAATAATATGCAAATATTAGCAACTATGACTGAGGAGCAGGCCGTTTACTCTGGGCACCTCTGTGCACCTTTCATCCAAGCTACTCAATACTGCCCCTGCAGCCATAAGAATTAACCAGGAAGGGCTCATTGAGATTTGAAATCTCTTTTTCAAGAGCATCCTGGCCAAGATAGGCAGCACCAAGTCATTACACAATTACAGACAGACAACATGAAAAACTACAAGTAATCTAGTAAAAACCATAGAATTCACAAGAGTATAACAAAATCATAAAACAGCAAATTAAAAACATTGACAGGTCAGGGAATCAGCCTCAAAATCCTTCATCAGTGATTTAAAAACACCAATCGAGACAAGTTCTTCCAGTTTAAAAGTATTTTGTAAGGCGTTCCAAGCCAATGGAGCAGAGTACATAAAAGCCCTTTTACCAAATTCAGTTCGGACATTTGGAACAGTTAGCAGGATAAAGTCCTGCGAACGAAGAGAGTACCCAACACATTTCTGAACAATAAAAATGCCCAAATAAAATGGTAGTATACCCAAAATGGCTTTGTAAATAAAAGTATACCAGTAACTGAGCCTACGAGTGACTAGAGAAGGCCAGCCAACCCTGGTATACAAAGTGCAGTGGTGCGTAAGGGTTTTGCAGTTTAAAATAAATCTCAATGTGTCATGGTAAAGGGTGTCAATTGATCTCAAAACTGAGCGGAAGCATTCATATATAAATATCTCCATAGTCTAGTAAAGGCATAAATGTAGCTGATACTAGCCTCCTTCTGGCTTCAAAAGAAAACCAGGCCTTATTCCTAAAATAAAATCCCAACTTCAGCTTCAGTGTTTTTGTAAGTTGTTGAATATGCAATTTAAAAGAGAGACTGTCATCAAATCAAATTCCAAGATATTTACATGAGGTTACAGTCTCAATCTCATTGCCCTGACAGGTAGTAATAGGTGAATGGTTCAGAGATCTATTTCTTGCTTTAGAAAACAGCATTAGTTTAGTTTTGTCAGTATTGAGGATAAGCTTCAATTGACACAAGGTATGTTGCAGTATAAAAAGCAGGTTGCAAGTTCTGGAAAGCTTTTGTGAGAGACGAGGCACAACAATAAATAAACAGTATCATCAGCATAAAATGAAGTTGCGTATTTTGCAAATTTTTGTCAAAATTATTTATATAAATAGTGAATAAGAGGGGACCAAGTACAGAGCCCTGGGGCACACCATTACAGACAGACCATTTGACAGACATGAGCCCATCAAATTGAGTGCACTGAGTTATATCAGACAGGTAGTTAGAAAACCATGCAACTGCATGCTCAGAAAGACCTACACTCGACAATCTCTGTCTCAGTATATTATGATCAACTGTATCAAAAGCCTTAGAGAGATCAATAAAAAGTGAGACACAGTGCTGTTTTTTGTCAAGGGCTTCAGTGATATCATTTAAAACCTTAATGGCTGCTGTAATTGTGCTGTGCTTCTTCCTGAAGCCCAATTGGTACATTGATAAAATAGAGTTAGTATATAACAACTATTTTAGCTGTTCACTCACAAGGGTTTCAAGTATTTTCACCAGGGGTGACAGCTTTGCGATTGGCCTATAATTTTTTTAAAGAGTTGGATCTCCCCGTTTTAAAAGTGGTAGGACAAATGCTGATTTCCAGATCTTTGGAATTTCATTACATTCCAGGGTTAGATTGAACAGATATGTAAGTGGTTCATCTATGAAATCAGCTGCCAGATTTAAAAAGCAGGGATCAAGAAGATCAGAACCTGCAGGCTTTCTCTGATCTAAGGATTTCAAGGCATTATGTACTTCCTGCACTGAGAATGGCAAAAAGCTAAAAGTTTGACCAGCTCTCGCTGGTTCATCCACACAGGGTTGTACAGAGAAAGAGGACACTGAATCAAACAGCCTACCAGATGATACAAAGTGCTCATTGAAACAATTCAGCATTTCAGTTTTGTCATATACAGCAACAAAGTCCTTCAATACACATGCCGGTAATTTCCAGACATAGACTTAATAGCCTTACAAAACTTTCTAGGGTCAATCAGGTTATCAGTGGTAACAGACATAAAATATTCAGACTTGGCCTCCCTGAGAAGAAAATAACACAGTTACGCTGCCTAAAAAGAAGCCAATCAGCATCAGAACATGATTTCCTTGCTTTAGCACAGGCTAGATTACTGTTGTGAATAATACAAGACAACTCAGAAGAAAACCATGGATTATCCCACCCCTTAACTCTGAACCTGTGGAATGGGGCATGTTTGTTTACTATTTGGAAAAAAACATAATGAAAGAATTTCCAGGCGGTTTCCACATCAGGGATAAGCTCAATCTGCTCCAGTTAAAATAAAAAAAATCATGAAAGAAAGCCTGCTCATTAAAACTCTTAAAATTTCTCTTATGAATAAAGCGTGTGTTTGTCTTAGGAACCTTAGTATTTCTAACAGCAACAACAGCACAATGGTCACTTAAATCATTACAAAAAACACCTACCACAGAATATTTATGTGGAACATTTGTCAATATCAAATCAATCAGGATAGATTTGTCTGGACATTTGAGATTTGGGCAAGTGGGTGAGCTAATCAACTGGGTAAGATTCATAGAATTACAAGACATTTTTAAATCATCAGACACCGGCTTTAAACAACACCAGTTGAGATCACCAATCAAGATAATTTCACTGTAAAGAAGTTTAGACATAAGGTGCATCAGAGAAGAAAATGCATCACTGAGAGCAGAGGGGGTGGGGGGGGGGGTCTATAACAACAAATCATAGTTATAGAGAGACCCTTCGAAACCTCAAGATTCAAAGCAAGAAATTCCAATTGTTTACAAATAGTTTCAGACTTTGCCACACTTACAAGGAATTAGGTCTTTACATATATAGCCACACCCCCACCTTTCTTAAAAACTTCTTAGGGATCGGTGTCCCGTCAACAGGACAGTTGTAAATCATGCAACGCCTTATATCAAGATCGCAGATTTTAGAGACACAACAAATGTTGGTACATATAAGTGTTTTATATCGTCTGAAAGCTTAAATTCTTGTTAATATAACTGCACTGTCCAATTTACAGTAGCTATTACTGCGAAAAAATGCCATGCTATTGTTTGAGGAGAGCTCCTAACAACAAAACACTTTTTTTCACCGCGATAGGTTTGATAAATTCACCTCTGAAGGTGAAATGTGTACTTACATTCTGAAATCTTGCTCTGATTTATCATCCAAAGGGTTCCAGAGATAACATGAAGTGTCGTTTTGTAAGATAAAATCATTTTTCATATCGTATAAAGGTCCATATAGCATGCACGATCGATTTTGTATTTCCTCTCGTTCAATTTGCAAAGAAAGGAATCTATGAAAATCTCACCCTAAACGTTGTTTCAACGAGTCAAATCATGTTCGTATGTATTCCTCAGAGATCCTAGAACGTAACAAGACTTCACTACATCATTAAGGGTGTAGTATATCTCATAGGACACCATATTTGGTCAGAGAGCGACGCCTTCATGGCACGCCGATGACACGGGCGGTCTTCACTTGAACAACTGTATTTTTGTCAAATAAGCACCAATCGGGGTAAAATAAAGTCTGTCGCAAAATGTAGGTGCTAACCTTTTGCGACAGCATGCCTTTTCCTTTTGGAGTTAGGAAGTTATGAAAACTGGTTGTTTCACAAATGCTGAACTTATAATATGCCTGCTAATACTGGAAAAGCTAAATCAAAGTCCAAGTATACAGATTTGACGATATTCTTGCTGAAAAATGTGATATGAATGCAAATGTCTCTTTCACGATTTGCCCATATGTACCTGGGTGACTTCACACTAAATGTCCTGTAGCTCGCTCATACTTCAAGTTATCTGTCTGAAACGTTGCACATACTCTGCTGCCATCGGAACTACAACCAGATTGATAGCTGGAACTGGGACCTTTCTCTTCCATTTCAAAGATGGTGGTAGAAAAAAAACATTGTTTTTTTCTTTGTATTTTCTTCTACCAGATCTATTGTGTTATATTCTCCTACATTCAATTCACAGTTCCTAAACTTCAAAGTGTTTCCTTTCAAATGGTACCAAGAATATGCATATCCTTGCTTCAGGGCCTGTGCTATAGGCAGTTAGATTTGGGTATGTCATTTAGGCGAAAATTGAAAAAGGGGTTTATCCCTGTAACTCAATCAGTGCGATACACATTGTAACCATTTATACAAATATCCTTATCAAGAACAGACTTGCTGAGCCAGGTTTCAGAAAACACAATTACATCAGCATCAGTTGATTTAGCCCAAATCCTAACTCCATACATTTTTGACAACAGGTTGCGTACATTTAAATGAAAAATACCAAAAACAGATCTAGATTTAAAATCAGAGGGGGCTTGGAGACATTGCATATCAGGGCCAGGGTTAGGTTGCACGTTACCTGATATCAACAAAAGAAGAATAACTAGGCACCTCTGTTTAATAACCTTGCACGGCTTCTCTTTTTTAAGAGACCTACAGCAAGCTAATTCTACAAGTGAGTTTCCAGACAATACGAAACAGTAATTTCAAACCATTAGACTTTGGTAGTGACACAAGTTCGTACTGTTCACATCATGCCACAAATGCATCTGCACTTGGACAAGTGGACGGAGTAAAAAAGAGCGAGTTCCCGCAGACAAAATGTCTAATGGATGGGAGAGCACATTGTCAGATGTGCTCACCCAGCGACAATGTTCGTTTTCTCCAGAGTTCAGTAAAGTTAGTGCACAAAGCAATACAATGAAAATTGTCATTTTCTCTGAGAGATGTAAGAAATAGAGGCCAAGGAAAGGTAAGGGAAGAGAGGGACAGTGTGTATGTATGAGTCTGTATGTGAGTATGTGCGCGTGTGAGTAGATTGGGTGTGGGGGTCGATTGAGAAAACGGGTTGGGGATTGTTGAGATGCCTCTGACAGCCAGGCGGAGAGCGAAGATGAGCAGCTTGGATGAGACACTCTGCGGAGGGAAAGCTGAAGAAAGAACTCATGCCAGCCAGAGATAGGGTTACTTTGGTAAACTTCAAGTAAAGAAGTGCAAATAGCGAGAAAACAATATATTGAGGGAGACCCGCAATCTTTACACCAGCCAAACAAAATAGTTTGCACTACACAACAAGGAAATTGTGGATTTACTCAACCATAAATGAATAGGTTATTAGTAGGTTAAAATCTACTAGTCACAGACAAACAACTTGACATGCTGCCATCTTGGGACATTGTGACCTCTTGTGGACAATCAGAACCCGAGAACGAAGGAGAAGGCCATCCGAAGAACAGGCCCCCCTTCTCACCAAGCGGAACCCTGCCCACGAAGGCCTGGGCCCAACAAAGATACCCAGCAGAGATACCCAATGAAGACCTTCAACACGTAAATACATACATTACGTCTTACCCAAAAGAGCGGCAGTTCGGGCAAGGTATTAGGGCTACTGTAAGCATAGTTTCCAAATGTATCCAAGTGTTCCTTCTCTTTCTCGCTTTCTCTCCCTCTCTCTTTAACTCTCTATCTTGTGTAACAAGTGTCATATTGTGTTAGTCCGCTAGGGACCTGTTGTCATCGTATTAAGTTTCTAATCAATAACCTATACCGTGTGTGTGTATGCATCTTATGTTATCATTTAGCTTAATCCTGTATGTTCTAGTCGGCTGGCCCTCGCTACATATTCGTCGCCAGACCCACTGGCTCCAGGTCATCTATAAGTCTATGCTAGGTAATTCGCCACCTTATCTCAGCTCACTGGTCACGATAACACCCACCCATAGAACGCGCTCCAGCAGGTATATCTCACTGGTCGTCCCCAAAGCCAACACCCCCTTTGGTCGCCTTTCCTTCCAGTTCTCTGCTGCCAATGACTGGAACGAATTGCAAAAATCGCTGAAGCTGGAGACTTATATTTCCCTCACTAACTTTAAACATCAGCGATCTGAGCAGCTTACCGATCGCTGCAGCTGTACATAGCCCATCTGTAAATAGCCACCCAATCTACCTATCTCATCCCCATATTGTTTTTTATTTACTTTTCTGCTCTTTTGCACACCAGTATTTCTACTTGCACATCATCATCTGCTCATCTATCACTCCAGTGTTAATTTGCTAAACTGTAATTACTTCGCTACTATGGCCTATTTATTGCCTTACCTCCTCACGCCATTTGCACACACTGTATATAGACTTTCTTTTTTTCTATTGTGTTATTGACTGTACGCTTGTTTATTCCATGTGTAACTCTGTGTTGTTGTTTGAGTCGCACTGCTTTGCTTTATCTTGGCCAGGTCACAGTTGTAAATGAGAACTTGTTCTCAACTAGCTTACCTGGTTAAATAAAGGTGAAATAAAATAAAAAAATAAAAAATCGAATCAATTTGTGTGGTATGGAATGATCAGTGAGACCCAGGTTTGTGCAGATTTACGAGGTCTGCAACGTTCAGAATGAGAATGATGAGGTAATAATTGACAATTGACTGTTATTGATGTAAGAGATATTTACATATCTTTAGAGTTTAAGTTGGGAGATAGTAACTTGTTAAAGAACTTTTCCTGTGGTCCCAAATTCCTAATGAGTTAATTGTTACATGAGTCATTTAATCGAGTATCAATTAAACATAGTTAGTTGATAAAATAAATTAGTCATCAGATTAATGATAGTCACATCATAACAACAGAATGCTTCCTCTCTGTGTCGTCAAACTTAGGGCTGCTCATGATGACGTGCAATGAGCACCATAATTCATTGGACAGTGACCATTTTTTAAATTTAGGTTCTGTACTCTCTTGAAAGGATACAATGACAATGAGGGTGAAGTGCAGACTGCCAGCTTTAATTTGAGGGTATTTTCATACATATCGGATGAACCGTTTAGAAATTATAGAATCTTTTATACATAGTCCCCCCTATTTTCGGGCATCAAAAAACATTGGAAAGTTTAGCATAATGTAGAATAAAGTAATCATTGTTAATATTTGGTCGCATATCCTTTGCATGCAATGACTGCTTGAAGTCTGCGATGCATCGACATCACCAGATGCTGGATATCTTCCCTGGTGATGCTCTGCCAGGCCTGTACTGCAGAAATCTTCAGTTCCTGCTTGTTTCGGGGACTTATTGCCTTCAGTCTCCTCTTCAGCATGTAAAATGCATGTTCAATTGGATTCAGATCAAATCAAATCAAATGTATTTATATAGCCCTTTTTACATCAGCTGATATCTCAAAGTGCTGTACAGAAACCCAGCCTAAAACCCCCAACAGCAAGCAATGCAGGTGTAGAAGCACCTGCATTGATTGACTCGGCCAATCAAGGATTTTCCACTTTTTGTCCATCAAAAACCCCTTTGTTGCTCTAGCAGTATGTTTAGGGTCATTGTCTTGTTGCATGATAAAGTGCGTCCAATGAGTTTGGAGGCATTTGGTTTTATCTGAGCATAAAAAATATTTCTGTAGACTTCGTTGTTCTACTTCTGTCTGCAGTCACATCATCAGTCACATCAAAAATGTGATCAGAATTCGTTGTTCTACTTCTGTCTGCAGTTACATCATCGATGAAGACAAGTGAGCCTGTTCCACTGGCAGCCATACAGGTGGTATGCTTTGGATCATGGGCATGTCTTTTTTTTCTCCACACTTTCCTCTTTCCATCACTCTGGTACATGTTAATCTTTGTCTCATCTGTCTGTAACAGTATAACTTTAAACCGTCCCCTCGCCCCGACACGGGCGCGAACCAGGGACCCTCTGCACACATCAATAACTGACACCCACGAAGCGTCGTTACCCATCGCTCCACAAAAGCCGCGGCCCTTGCAGAGCAAGGTGCAACACTACTTCTAGGTTTCAGAGCAAGTGACGTAACTGATTGAAACGCTAGTAGCGCGTACCCGCTAACTAGCTAGCCATTTCACATCCGTTACACTCACCCCCCTTTCAACCTCCTCCTTTTCCGCAGCAACCAGTGATCCGGGTCAACAGCATCAATGTAACAGTATAACTTTAAACCGTCCCCTCGCCCCGACACGGGCGCGAACCAGGGACCCTCTGCATACATCAACAACTGACACCCACGAAGCGTCGTTACCCATCGCTCCACAAAAGCCGCGGCCCTTGCAGAGCAAGGTGCAACACTACTTCTAGGTTTCAGAGCAAGTGACGTAACTGATTGAAACGCTAGTAGCGCGTACCCGCTAACTAGCTAGCCATTTCACATCCGTTACATGTCCACAATACTTTTTTTCAGAACTCTTGGAGCGCTTTTGGGTGCTTGTTAGCGAGCTGTAATCTCGCATTTCTGTTCTTCAGGCTTATCAGTGGTTTGCATCTTGTAGTGTACCCTCTGTAGTCCTGCTGGTGTAGTCTTCTACGTATGGTAGACTTTGACACATCTACACCTGCATCCAGGAGAGTGTTTTTGATCTGTTGGGCTGTTGTCAGGGGGGTTTTCTTCACCATAGAGAGTATTCTCCGGTCATCCACTACAGTGGTCTTCCTCAGTCTACCGGGTCTTTTGACATAATTGAGTTCACCGGTTGTTTTCTTCTTGTTAATGATGAACCAAACTGTTGACTTGGGCATGCCCAGGGTTTTTGTAATGTTACTGATTGATTGATTTTAATTTCTGAGCCTAATGACGGCCAGCTTCATTTGCATCGACACTGCTGTCTTCCTCATGTTGTCACACCCCAACAACAACCTCCAAAAGACAATAGCAAAGTCTAGAATCAATACTATTCATCAACAGCTCTCCTGCATTCACTAACGACACAAATGAATACACCTGCCTAACAACACACATCTGTGAAGCCAATTAAACAAATACTTGTAGTACCTTAAAATGGGGGTACCATGTACAAAATGTACTGTCATTTCTAAACGGTTCATCCGATATGTATGAAAATACCCTCAAATTAAAGCTGGCAGTCTGTACTTCACCCTCGTTGGCAATGTATCCTTTCAAACTCAAAGTTCTAGAGTACAGAACCAAAATAACCAAAAATGGTCACTGTCCAATGAATTATGGTGCTCACTGTATGTGCTATCCATCTGCAGGAGACTGATGCTCAGGCTGTGCTTTAGGTACTGGTCGGTGTCAAAGTTTCCATAGCTGCTCTTGTCAATAAGGTGAGCGAGCCACATGTGGTCTTTATAGAGGGTCACTTTGACCCCAATTTGATCCGGGCGTACCTGATGTCAGTGGATTTCACCTGCAGCTCGATGGCATAGCACTCCAAGTGGTGATTATTCTCACTCACTGTAACTCCTTTTTTTATAGCAGTGGACTCATTGTGAGCCCCTGGGCCTGCTACATCTTCCACCTGATATGTGTGTTTGGCAGTGGATGAGCTGAAGCAGTAGCAGAACTGGTCGAAGGACCTGGATTTCACATCATAGTCAGCGATGAACAGGAACACGGCCAGGCCGTCCATCCGGTTGGCTATGACGAACCGGATCTCTCTGAGGAGGGCAGGGCTTATGAGCCAGGTGTTAGCTGGGTCATAGTGATTGCTCCGGGGACTGGCACGAGGATAGTGCTGTGTTATATAGTGTGGCTCTAACAGCGGGCTGTTGAGGCTGGTTCTGATAGCTACTCTGTCCCTGTTCCTCTCCACATTCCCTGGGGTGTAGCGATAGCTTTGTCGGACATAAGAGGCGAGTCCGTATTGTGTCGTGTATTGAGATTCCCTACTGCATAGTAACCCTGTAGGTTTTGATTTTGCAGCGGTGGAAACACCCTTTCAAAGTTACTGTAGAAATAGAAGCCCCAGTCTCCCCTGTCTGGTATGACGAGGGCATCGTTGTTATCCACGACTAGTTTGTGGGCGATGAAGTAGAGCAGATGTAGGCCGTGACGTGGGAAGAGGTGGCCGAACTCAATATTACTGAGATCACTATTTGAGTTGAGGGGTCTTCCCAGACCAAGGCCAGTGGAAGCAGCAGGAAGAAGATGAATAGCAGGCCTTCTCTCCCCATGGTGAACCTATTACAGAGAGATAGTATGATGGGCAGTGTTATCAAGATAAAGGGCTCTATTCAATCTGTAGTGCTGAAGATCCACCTTATAGCGCAATTGACGGTCTCAGAGACTGCATTCATGGTAAACGCTGCATATATCGGCTCAATCGGAAATTACCATTACCTTTTAACGTGGATCTTCTGCGATACGGACAGAATCCAGCCCAAACTGTTCAAATAAATGGTAGTTGAAAGTTAAGTAGAAAAAACGTGGAAATTGGGATATTTTGTGTGAACTATCCTTTTAAGATATTCATTAACTATTACAGATGTAGTCTACTAATGTAGTTAACGTAAGTTTAATCAGTAAGGCTGGTCTGAATGATTATCCTCACATTCTACTTTGATTCAGTAGTAGGCTACAACATAATTCACATCACATCCTTTATCATGGGCACAGCAGGATGTTTATGTGATGTTTACAAATGTTCTCGTCAACAGCATCATGTCACTCCTCCTCCTTTACTATCAATTAGCCACGTGCGGAATGTCAATCACCTTTACCCTATAATTAATGAGCACAGCAGAATAATGGAACCTCACCAAGCTTGCCAAATAACCTATGGGCATACCTGTACAATAATCACCTTGCTCTCCTCTCACCAATGGGCGTATATCTTGTGACGTATTTAAATGATCGCTTACCCTTTTTTTCTCTCTCGCTGTCTTGAAACAACAGTGTTACCATATACCCACCACCTCCCCACTGCCACAAGCTGAAGGCACCCTCTTTTCCCAGATGGGGGGTTTCCATGCCAGCTGCCCACCAAAGGGCTACTTGCCAAGCCAGTGTCATGACGTTGGCCTGGGGGTAGGTTTATGACAGTCATAAATACCTCTCTCTACCCTACTGATGTGACATTTGAAAATCCCTTGGTTAACATAGAGATTCTGGGAACATCAGAAGGTGGGGGGAAATGAACCATGTTTTGGTAATCCGACCAGTTGAACATATGGGTTGGTACTTAATGAATATGATGTCAGTTCGGTTGTCATCTGAGACATTCTCATCAATGATATGATGACCTAAACTCTACAGTGGAAAGTCTACACATTAGAGTTATCAGATTCACATGGAATTGTTGGGCAATTTAAATGTTTGAATATAAAATTATTGGTGAAAAGATTAAATGTAATTTTAGCTTCCAAATGAGAGATTTGGGTTTTCATAAGGTTAGGGCTCTGCTCAATCAGTGGCCCGCCCCTGTGAAGAGACATGGGTTATAAAACTATGAAGACACACCCTTCTCCCTCCACTATATAAAGCCTTGATGAAAATGTAACCTCCTGTTCCAAGTACGCGAGACCTGCAGCCTCTGCATTAAAAGGGCAAATAACTTGCCCTTTTAAGCTGTTCCGGGTACATTAGGATGACGATCCGATGTCAGAATGGTTCAGATAATAACTACAGAACGAAACCAACCTCAGCGTGAGCTTTGGTTGCGAATGGTATGAACTTTGAACTCTTATTCACTACAGAAGTGATACCTCCTAGCCGTTGAGTTAGCAACAGCAGCTGTAAACGTGGGCTAGGAAAGGACAGACAGAGTTTCCCGTCTACCACACAACGACGACACTACAACGTACCCAATTTATCAGCAGAGACATTCTTCAAAGGACAAAGGACTCTGTTAGGCAACACGGCCTTCCATCTACCACCAACCTACCGAAGCGCAGCTCAGAGTAAATATTTATTGCATTTTCCTTTTCCAAATGAGCGGTAATTTAGAATGCATAAGATTCTGTATTTACGATAGAGTAGCTGCCTACGGCCCGATAGAGACATCACTTCTCCCTTTGTTCTTCAGTCTTCCCGCTCTTTCACTCAAACCCAACCCATTTTCCTTTGTGTAACCAGCTGTCATATCTGCTCTGTCCGCTAGGGACGTTTTCATTTATGACATAATTTGTAATCAAGGTATGATTCATTCTGTGTATATGTAATTCTGTGAATAGTTAGTAAATAAATAATTAAACCCAATTTTGTAATGCTGATTCAACTTGTTAGCCAGGGTTCGTGAAGATAACCAAGAATTTACAACTTTCAGATGAGACTGAAATAAGGTGACGATTAATATTGACTGCTATTGATGTAAAATATTACTTGGTCTTTAAGAGTTTATTCAGAAGATAACAGCTCTATAAATATTATTTTGTGGTGCCCCGACTTTCTAGTTAATTACATTTACATGATTAGCTCAATCAGGTAATATTAATTACAGAGAAAGGATTTTATAGAATAGCATGTCATATCACTTAATCCGGCACAGCCAAAGACACGACACCAGCATCTGACTCCAGGGGTAATCCTTCACAGACAAAGCCATCCCCTAAACTATTTTACACGTTTCATATTCACATTTGACTGAACTGATTGAACCTTGCAGTCAACAACAAACAAATATTTGATTGTACTTAATTGAATTTTTAGTAAATACATTTCGAATTTATTCATTTTGAATTAACTCCCAAATTTATAGTACAATACATATATTTACAGTTTGTGAATGTGTGATATGGGGGTTGGAGAAATGTTTATTTCAACATTACAAAGGGAAAGTCTTAATAATTTATAAACAATGACAACACTGCCCTGTTGCACTGAGCCTTGCTGTTGAAAAAACCCATCAGTGTCCAACTTTTGGGCTGTCGCAGATGCACCTCCCCCGACTGACTCCTCGACTTCCGTCTGCAGTCGGTTGTTTCAGCCTTACCACTCAAAGAAGCCTTATGTCTGAATCCCAAATCACCCTTCACCTCGCCACTCGACCCTGGTCGTCACAAGTTACCACAGCCACAAAGTCATAAACCCCACCTATCTCTACAATATATCTTCTTAAATATCGATGTTAAACCTAACTCTATACTTAACCCTAACCTTAACCACACTTCTAACCTTATGCCTGTTTTCATGAATTTTCATGATAAAGACAATTGTTAGTGGAAACCCTTGGCCCTCCATTTTTCGTTCCTCCAACATATTGTATGGACAAGTGTCTCAAATCTAAGGGATTGAAAATTAGGGAGGGTGTAGGGCAGTGGTGTCAAACTCATTCAATGGAGGGCCTAGTGTCTGCTGATTTTTGTTTTTTCCTTTCAATTAAGACCTAGACAACCAGATGAGGGGAGATCCTTAAAAATGTGTGACATTAATTCATCAATGAAGTAGGAGTGAAAAACCACAGACACTCCGACCTGCGTGGAATGAGTTTGACACGTGGTGTAATTTTTTGGTGTCTTACCTGGTCCTGGTGAACAGTCTACCACTCTAGAGCCCAGTACTAGCAATGTGATGTGTCTCCTGGTGAACAGTCTACCCTCTAGAGCCCAGTACTAGCAATGTGATGTGTCTCCTGGTGAACAGTCTACCACTCTAGAGCCCAGTACTAGCAATGTGATGTGTCTCCTGGTGAACAGTCTACCACTCTAGAGCCCAGTACTAGCAATGTGATGTGTCTCCTGGTGAACAGTCTACCACTCTAGAGCCCAGTACTAGCAATGTGATGTGTCTCCTGGTGAACAGTCTACCACTCTAGAGCCCAGTACTAGCAATGTGATGTGTCTCCTGGTGAACAGTCTACCCTCTAGAGCCCAGTACTAGCAATGTGATGTGTCTCCTGGTGAACAGTCTACCACTCTAGAGCCCAGTACTAGCAATGTGATGTGTCTCCTGGTGAACAGTCTACCACTCTAGAGCCCAGTACTAGCAATGTGATGTGTCTCCTGGTAAACAGTCTACCACTCTAGAGCCCAGTACTAGCAATGTGATGTGTCTCCTGGTGAACAGTCTACCCTCTAGAGCCCAGTACTAGCAATGTGATGTGTCTCCTGGTGAACAGTCTACCACTCTAGAGCCCAGTACTAGCAATGTGATGTGTCTCCTGGTGAACAGTCTACCACTCTAGAGCCCAGTACTAGCAATGTGATGTGTCTCCTGGTGAACAGTCTACCACTCTAGAGCCCAGTACTAGCAATGTGATGTGTCTCCTGGTGAACAGTCTACCACTCTAGAGCCCAGTAGTAGCAATGTGATGTGTCTCTTGGTGAACAGTCTACCACTCTAGAGCCCAGTACTAGCAATGTGATGTGTCTCCTGGTGAACAGTCTACCACTCTAGAGCCCAGTACTAGCAATGTGATGTGTCTCCTGGTGAACAGTCTACCACTCTAGAGCCCAGTACTAGCAATGTGATGTGTCTCCTGGTGAACAGTCTACCACTCTAGAGCCCAGTACTAGCAATGTGATGTGTCTCCTGGTGAACAGTCTACCCTCTAGAGCCCATTACTAGCAATGTGATGTGACTCCTGGAGAGATTGAACAGAGCTATCACACACAACAACACACCCATATTTATCCAACCATTTTCTAGCCAGATTAATCATACAAAATGTGTTTACAGGGCCTGGAGTTTGGTCTAGTAGTTAACGCTCTCCCCTCCAGTCATGAGCTGCCCTCCAGTCATGAGCTGCCCTCCAGTCATGAGCTGCCCTCCAGTCATGAGCTGCCCTCCATTCATGAGCTGCCATTCAGTCATGAGCTGCCCTCCAGTCATGAGCTGCCCTCCAGTCATGAGCTGCCCCTCAGTCCGGAGCTTCCCCTCAGTCCGGAGCTGCCCCTCAGTCCGGAGCTGCCCCTCCGTCCAGTGGCGCCCTCTAGGATGGTCTTCAGTCCGGGACTCGCTGTAAGGGTCCTCGCTCCAGAGGCGCCACCAAAGCGGGTATTGACTATGGTGGAGTGGGGGCCACGTCCCGCACCCGAGCCGCCGCCGTAAGAAGGCCCACCCGGACCCTCCCCTTCTATGTCAGGTTTTGCGGCCGGAGTCCGCACCTTTGGGGGGGGGGGGGGGGGGGGGGTACTGTCACGCCCTGGCCTTAGTTATCTTTGTTTTCTTTATTATTTTAGTTAGGTCAGGGTGTGACATAGGGTATGTATGTGTTTTTGTATTGTCTAGGGGTTTTTGTATGTTTATGGGGCAGTGTTCAGTCTAGGTGTTTGTATGTCTATGGTTGCCTAGATTGGTTCTCAATTAGAGACAGCTGTCTATCGTTGTCTCTGATTGGGAACCATATTTAGGCAGCCATATTCATCGGGTATGTCGTGGGTGATTGTCTATGTCTAAGATGCCTGTGTCTGCACTTTTGTTTATATAGCTTCACGTTCGTCGGTTTATTATTTTGTCTAGTTTGTATAGTGTTTTGTTTCGTTTCGTTTTCGTCTTCATTAATAAAGAAGATGTATTCATTTCACGCTGCGCCTTGGTCCTCCTCTCTTCCACCATACGACGATCGTGACACCTCCGGAACCATATACTTCCATCCATGGTGGGGATCCCTGTTTAATCCCAGGATGGGGCCTTTGCATGTCATAAATAATACATAAAAAATATAAAAATAGTTTAGAACTCTGTTATCCTTAAAAGTATACTCCGTCTTCCCTGCTTCTGCTCCTATCCTTCCATCTCATAAAAACAAAAACATTTACAATATAATCCCAGAGAACAGTCATCACCAAACCTGATGACGTTGTCTGTTCAACAAATCTGCTCCAGTCACTACATGTTCCAATAGCTGAACATCGGGTCGATCAACAACAGCCTAGTTTAGCGGCAGATTATGTAAATGTGTATACTATATACGGGTATATGCCTCTGAAAATAGTACAGAATAAGGGTTCTGTAACAGAACTAAATACAACAGCTAGCCTAGCATCTGTCTGTCTCAGCCAAAGCTAACAGTACAGGCATAATGTCCTGGCACATTCTGTAGGGGTCAGGGGTTACCATAATGCTGACTGGTTAAACAATCTATGTCCTTGGTTACACTGTTAGAGTGACAATGCAATTTTTGGGAGCACGCACGCACGCACGCACGCACGCACGCACGCACGCACGCACGCACGCACGCACGCACGCACGCACGCACGCACGCACGCACGCACGCACGCACGCACGCACGCACGCACGCACGCACGCACGCACGCACGCACGCACGCACGCACGCACGCACGCACACACACACACACACACACACACACACACACACACACACACACACACACACACACACACACACACACACACACACACACACACACACACACACCATAGAAATTAGGTGGAATTGTATGAAGGTCAATCACTGATGTAAAGATTTGAGCGTATAGAATAGATTTGTTGTAAACACAATTTGCAAGCGCATAATGGATGAGTTTTGAACATGAATAAAGCACATGTGTAGTTGTAATCACATTCGCAAACATGTAGCTTAATATTTGCAGGCAATAATTGCTTGTGCATGTCGATTTCAGGTGCTCAGACTTTTGGCAGTGCTTTAGCGCCTAGCCATGACAAAAAGATTTGTAGATGTGCAAACTATCACGTTTGAGGTATGACTCAGATGCAGACAGAGTTGAAGAAACAAAAGTATATTCCTAACAACAGGAGGGGGAAAACGACAGGTCAAGGCAGGCAGGGGTCAATAATCCAGAGAGGGTGTAAAGGGACCAGAACGGCAGGCAGTCTCAGGGTCAGGGCAGGCAGGGGTCAATAATCCAGAATGGTGGGGTAAGGTACAAAAACGTCAGGCAGAACGGTCAAAACCGGGAAGGAATAGAAAAAGGGAGCAAGAAAAATGCAGGAGCAGGGAAACAAACGAACTGGCAACAGACAAACAGAGAACACATGTATAAATACACAGGGGATAATAGGGACGATGAGCGACACCTGGAGGGGGGTGGAGACAAGCACAAAGACAGGTGAAACAGATCAGGGTGTGACACAAAACAGCAATTTGTGAGTAAGGAGAGAGGCCTGTGTGAAGATAGGATTAGCCACAATAGTGGTCTATGAGGTTCACATTCAAATAATTCCGGTATGTGTGGGACCTTTTCCTAGCAAACTGTAGAGGAAGGTACATCCCCAGCGACTGCGTCACAGTGGATGAGCAGCTTGTGCCGTTCCGGGGCAGAAGCAGGTTCACACAGTACATGCCCAGCAAGCCTGCCAAATATGGCATGAAGATCTCCTGTTGTGTGAGGCAACAGTCCCCATTGATGGCATAAAGATCTCCTGGGTGTGTGAGGCAACATTCCCCAGTCCTAAAGATCTCCTGGGTGTATGAGGCAACAGTCCCCATTGATGGCATAAAGATCTCCTGGTTGTGTGAGGCAACAGTCCCCATTGATGGTATAAAGATCTCCTGGTTGTGTGAGGCAACAGTCCCCATTGATGGTATAAAGATCTCCTGGTTGTGTGAGGCAACATTCCCCAGTCCTAAAGATCTCCTGGGTGTATGAGGAAACAGTCCCCATTGATGGCATAAAGATCTCCTGGTTGTGTGAGGCAACAGTCCCCATTGATGATATAAAGATCTCCTGGTTGTGTGAGGCAACATTCCCCAGTCCTAAAGATCTCCTGGGTGTATGACGAAACAGTCCCCATTGATGGCATAAAGATCATCATTGCCTAGGGTGCTTCTAGCCCCTAGGTAATTTTGCCCTTATTTAGTTTTAGTTTTTTTCTGTGTTATTTCTTACATTATTAGGCTAGATTTTTTTTTGTGTCATTACATACAGCCAGGAAGAACTTTTGGATATCAGAGCGACAGTAACTTACCACCATTACCAGAATTTCGACCAGGAATACGTCTTTCCCAATTGGATCCTTTGTTTGTCAGGGCAAATTAACTGATTACTGAAGCTGATCCAAAACATCGGCAGCGGAGAAGAGGTACTCGGAGAGTGGACTTCTAGTCTTACTCAGGAGGCGAGCACACCACATACTGCTTCCAAGTATATTACTCGCTAATGTTCAGTCTCTGGACAATAAAGTAGACAAGCTCAGGGTAAGGATTTCCTTCCAGAGAGACATCAGGGATCGTAACATACTCTGTTTCACGGAAACATGGCTTCACGGAAACATGGGTTCTCAGTTCATTGCGCAGACAGGAATAAATATCTCTCCGGGAAGAAGGGCGGGGGTGTATGTTTCATGATGAACTACTCATGGTGTGATTGTGATAACATACAGGAACTCAAGTCCTTTTGTTCACCCGGCCTTGAATACCTCACAATCCAATGCCGACCGTGTTACCTCCCAAGAGAATTCTCTTCGGTTATAGTCACAGCTGTGTATATTCCCCCTCAAGCCGACGAGACTAGTCAGGATCGAGGTAAAGATGAATGGAGCAAAGTAGAGAGAGATCCTTGTTGAAAACCTGCTCCAGAACGCTCAGGTCCTCAGACTGGGGCGACGGTTCACCTTCCAACAGGACAACGACCGTAAACACACAGCTAAGACAATGCAGGAGTGGCTTCGGGACAAGTCTCTGAATGTCCTTGAGTGGCCCAGCCAGAGCCCAGACTTGAACACGATCGAACATCTCTGGAGAGAACTGAAAATAGCTGTGCAGCAACATTCCCCATCCAACCTGACAGAGCTTGAGAGGATCTGCAAAGAAGAATGGGAGAAACTTCCCAAATACAGGTGTGCCAAGTTTGTAGTGTCACACCCAAGAAGACTCAATGCTGTAATCACTACCAAAGGTACTTCAACAAAGTGCTGAGTAAAGGGTCTGAATACTTATGTAAATGTAATATTTAAAAAATAATGTTTTACTAATAGCAAGAATTTTTAAAAACCTTATTTTGCTTTATCATTATGGGTATTGTGTGTAGATTGATGAGGGAAAAAAACGATTTTATATATTTTAGAGTAAGGCTGTAACGTGGAAAAAGTAAAGGGGTCTGAATAGTTTCCGAAGGCACTGTATATGTCACATCGTTAACCCTCCGGAAGACCTTAAACGGCCCCACAAACCGGGGGCTCAGCTTCTTACAGGAAGGCAGAGAGCCAGATGCAATCCCCATGATGGAAAACAGGAGCCTTGCAGTGGCAATCCTCCTGCTCCTTCTGGTGGTGGACTGCGCGCTGGAGTCTCATGTGGGAATTGTTCCAAACCTTTTCTGTGCGCCTGAACGACTCGTCCACCGCAGGAGCTTCGGTCTGGCTCGAGGTCCATGGAGCCAGGGCTGGCTGATAACCCAGAACACACTGGAAGGGTCAACATGGTGGAGGACTGAAGCAATGAATTCTAGGCGTACTCCGCACAGGAAAGGAATCGGTCCACTCCCCCTGCCGGTCCTGGCCGTGACTCCTCAGGAACCTCCCCAGCTCCTGGTTTATCCTCTCCAGCTGCCCGTTAGACTGAGCCTGGTACCCGGACGTGAGGCTGACCGTGACCCTCAGGTTCTCCATGAAGGCTTTCCATTTCCGTGACGTGAATTGGGGGCCATGGTCGGAGAAGATATCCTCCGGAAGACCATAGCACCGGAAGACCTGCTGGAACAGTGCCTCCGCGACCTGGAGAGCGGTAGGGAGACCAGAGAGAGGGATAAAAATGGAAGGGTTTAGAGAATATGTCCACAACCACCAAAATGGTGGTGAAACCATCAGAGGAGGGGAGATCAGTGACAAAATCAATGGACAGATGAGACCAGGGACACTGAGGCACGGGAAGGGGAAGGAGTTTCCCTGCTGGAGCGTGCCTGGAGATTTGGTTTGGGCACATACGGAACAGGAGTTGACATAGCGAGTGACGTCCTGCGCCAGTAGTACTTTCCAGAGATGGATTGAATAGTGCAGGTGATATTTGGAAGTCCAGCAATGACAGCTGTGTGCGGCCAGTTGTGTGGCCATGGATACAATTTGTGGATTACCTTGTCATTGGGACAGGACATCCCCCACACATACTTCTGAAGCGTCCACCTCCACCACGAAGGGCAGGATCTGGGTGTTTGAGCAATGGGGCAGAGGTGAAACATCCCTTCAGTAGGCAGAAGGCTTCGTCGGGTGCAGGACTCCACCCCAAGGAAAGAGGTAAGAGGAGAGGCGATAGAGCTGAAGTTCTTGATGAAACTGAAGTAGATGTTGGCAAACCCCAAAAACCGTTGTAACCCCTTTATGGTGGTTGGGAATGGCCATGACCTGACAACATCTACCTTCTTACCGTCCATCATCACTCCATGCGGGCCGATCTGGTAACCCAGAAAGGAGACAGCCTCCTGATGGAATTGGCACTTCTCCGCTTTGACATATGGGTGGTTAGCCAGGAGGCATTCCAGGATTACTCGGATGTGAGCGATGTGATCATCCAAGGCAGCTGAGTAGACCAGGATGTCGTCGATATACACAACCACCTGGTGTCCGAGCATGTCCCGGAACACCTTGTTAAAACTTAATTGGGATAGGGGGCAGTATTTTCACGTCCGGATGAAAAGCGTGCCAAAAGGTAAACTGCCTGTTTCTCAGGCCCAGAAGCTAGGATATGCATATAATTGGTAGATGTAGATAGAAAACACTCTAAAGTTTCTAAAACTGTTCAAATTATGTCTTTGAGTATAACAGAACTTATTTGGCAGGCGAAACCCCGAGGACAAACCATCCAGGAAAAAGAAAATTGAGGTCACTGTGTTTTCAATTCATTTTCTATGGGAAACTATATTTATGAGGAACCTGGTTGCAGTTCCTATGGCTTACACTAGATGTCAACAGTCTTTAGAAATTGGTTGATGTTTTTCTTTTGAGAAATGAAGAAGTAGGGCTGTTCATTGTCAGTGTCAAGCCAAGTGGAGTCTTCTGTGTGGCGCCCGTGAACTGGAGCTCGCTCCAGATTGTTTTTATCAATTATTGAACACAGTATATTCCGTATTAAATTTTATCGATTATTTACGTTTTAGGATTGGATTGGATTGGATTAGGTTGGATTAGGAAAGTTGTTTGAAATGTTTGGACCAAGTTTACAGGTAAATTATTAGATACTTTGTAGTCAGGTTGGGCGAGTTGGAACCGGTGTATTTCTGAATCAAACGCGCCAAATAAATTGACATTTTGGGGATATAAAGAAGAAATGTATCGAAAAAAAGGACAATTTGTGATGTTTCTGGGACATTTTGGAGTGCCAACAGAAGAAGATCTTCAAAGGTAAGGCATGAATTTTATCGTTATTTCGGACTTTTGTGTCGCACCTGCCTGGTTGAAATATGTTTTTCATGTGTTGGTATGCGGGGCACTGTCCTCAGATAATCGCATGGTTTGCTTTCGTAAAGCCTTTTTGAAATCTGACACGGCGGCTGGATTAACAGCAAAGTTAAGCTTTATTTTGATGTATCGCACTTGTGATTTTATGAAAGTTAAATATTTCTAGTAATTTATAGTAATTTTTATTGCTGCCGGCACCAACGGGAGAGGGTAACGGTATTTAGTGGTGATGGAATTCAGACCTCTGTAATCATTGCACGGGCGTAACACTCCATCCTTCGTTGCCACGCAGGGGAGGTGGACGTGCAGCTTAAACCCTGTTGGAGTGCCTCATGGATGTACTCCTCTATAGCCTTCTGTTTCAGCCACCGACAGATGGTAGATGTGGCTACGCGGAGGCACAGAGCCTGCAAGCAGGTCGATGGCACAGTCACATGAGGAGGGAGACAGGTGGCGCGGGTCTTGGAAAAAACCCCTGCAGGTCTTGGTATACCTCCGGGATGTTGGGCTGAAGGGAAACCACAGGACTCTCAACCGACGTGGAAACACAGGGAAAGGGAAAGCAAGTGATTGTCATCCTCGACCATGAGATGGTGGGGTTATGGCGTTGCAGGTTTGGGAGGCCGAGGATGATCTTGTGTACAGGTTCACTGATGATGAGGAAGGGAAGGCTTTCTTGATGTATGGACTCCATGGTGAGGGTGAGTGGTGTTGTGATGTGTGTGATAGTCCCGGATCCCAGTGGTCGATTATCCAGCGCTTGATCCGGAAACAGGGAGGAGAGCAGGTATGAGGTGATGTTCAGGGAGGAGGCAAGGGCCTGGTCAATAAAATCCCCAGCAGCACCGGAATCCACTAGAGCTGTAGAAACAATACATGAGGGACAGTGAGTTAGTGAAATCAATAATAACAATGGTTTGGTGGAAAGTGATGATGATGGAATACTAACACCTAACCCAGGAGACGGATGATCACGGGGCCGTCCCTCTGCTCTCGTAGACTCCGGGTTGGAACGTATCGGACACTGTTGAAGCTGGTGCCCCTCTTGACCGCAATAGGGAAAGAGCCCCAGCTGTGTCGACGGCGTCGCTCAGCCGCGGGGAGACATGTTGCCCCTACCTCCATGGGTTCAGGCTCTGACTCAGAACGGTCAACGAAGGAGGGAGAAAGGCGAATGGGGGTGCCGACGCTCCCGAAGAAGGTTATCCAGATGGATGGCCATCGTGATGAGTGTGTCCAAGGAGAGAGTGTCGTCTCGGCATGCCCCCTCATAGGAACCTAGCTCCTCCTCTCCTCTCTCCCAGACGGCCGTAACCCACTCCAACGCCTGTCCGGTCAGCAGGGAAATAACCGTGGCAACCTTGGACCTCTCGGTGGTGGGGCCTCCCATCTGATGAGCGAAATAAAGGGAGCACTGGAGTAGGAAGCCACGGAATTTGCATGGAGTCCAGTCATATTTGTCGGGGACAGACAAACGGGCATCACTGACCTGGGGGGACTGCTGGATGGGCTGGGGTGCTGCCTCGCTGGGTCAAAACGTGGTAGCGACTATCCTCCGCTAGTTGGAGGTTATGCCCCTTGGGTAATATCGAGACGTTGAAGTACGCAGAGGACCTCCTCCATAGCCTTCCCCAGTTGTGCCAGCTGGTCGTGGTGTTGGCGAAGTAGGAGTCCTTGTTTGGCGACCATCTGGGAGATGTCTTGATTCCCTGCTTCTTCTATTTGTTGAGGCAGTATTCTGTAACAATGACGCTGGGAGTCAGGAAGCAGGTGCAGTTGGTGAGTTTAATAATAAAGAACATTGAGCGATACAAAACAAGAGCAGCCTCTGGACATGAACAGAACAGAACCAATACTGCTTGAAGAGTAATGCTAGGGAGTGCTAGATAAAGGGGAAGTAATCAGGGCAGTGATGAAGTCCGGGTGTGCCTAATGATGGGTTGCCAGGTGTGTGTAATGATGTGACAGTCTGTGCTTATGGACTGCCCTCTTCAATTCAAACCACAGGTTTTCAATGTGGTTTACATGTCCTGGAGTCTGGTCTAGTGGTTAACTTTCTCTCCTCCTGAACCGTATACATCCCTCTGGGGTGGGGATCCCTATTCAATCCCAGCATGGGGACTGTGTATGTCATAAATAATAAATACAAAATACAAAAGGAATTCAGATTTCTGTTCTCCTTAAAAAATATAATCCCAGAGAACAGGCATCAACAAACCTGATGGTGTTGTCAGTTTACAAATTTACTCCTGTCACTAAATGTTCCAATAGTTGAAAATCTGGTCAGTCCACAACAGCGTAGTTTAGTGGCAGATTATGTAAATGTGTATTTCTACTGTACTATATTATATCTATGTTTATACAGTTTAATATTTGTGTTGAAAATGGGTTCATAGTACAGAATAAGGGTTCTGTAACAGAACTACACACAGCTGCTAGCCTAGGGTCTGTAGGGGTCAGGGGTTATCATAATGCTGATTCACACACACACGCACACACACACACACACACACACACACACACACACACACACACACACACACACACACACACACACACACACACACACACTGTAGTTCTGTGTGTACTAACTCACCCACTGTAGTTCTGTGTGTACTAACTCACCCACTGTAGTTCTGTGTGTACTAACTCACCCACTGTAGTTCTGTGTGTACTAACTCACCCACTGTAGTTCTGTGTGTACTAACTCACCCACTGTAGTTCTGTGTGTACTAACTCACCCACTGTAGTTCTGTGTGTACTAACTCACCCACTGTAGTTCTGTGTGTACTAACTCACCCACTGTAGTTCTGTGTGTGACCAGTAGGTGGTGCATGTTCTGCAGCTCTCTCTCCAAGCTGAAGTTCTTGAATATGAAGAAGGCCACACCTCTATGGGCCCTGGCTGCAGCCATCAGCTGGATCAAAGCTGGGAGGGGAAAATCAACCAATCAGATCACAGAGTCATTGTCAGTTTTAGACAGAGAGCTATGTAGACCCATATAGCAGGCCTGTGGTACTGCATATCTAATGGGTACCTTTAAGTTAAGGGTCGAGGGTTAGGGGTTAACAGTTAGTGGTACCTTTAAGTAAGGGGTTAACAGTTAGTGGTACCTTTGAGTAAGAGGTTAACAGTTAGGGGTACCTTTGAGTTAAGGGGTTAACAGTTAGGGGTACCTTTAAGTAAGGGGTTAACAGTTAGGGGTACCTTTAAGTAAGGGGTTAACAGTTAGTGGTACCTTTGAGTAAGGGGTTAACAGTTAGGGGTACCTTTAAGTTTGGGGTCTCCATTGAAGGCTCCGCAGCCCCAGTTGCCCGTGGCGATGTCAGGAAGGACAGTAAGTTTAATCAGTAAGGCTGGTCTGAATGATTATCCTCACATTCTACTTTGATTCAGTAGTAGGCTACAACATAATTCACATCACATCCTTTATCATGGGCACAGCAGGATGTTTATGTGATGTTTACAAATGTTCTCGTCAACAGCATCATGTCACTCCTCCTCCTTTACTATCAATTAGCCACGTGCGGAATGTCAATCACCTTTACCCTATAATTAATGAGCACAGCAGAATAATGGAACCTCACCAAGCTTGCCAAATAACCTATGGGCATACCTGTACAATAATCACCTTGCTCTCCTCTCACCAATGGGCGTATATCTTGTGACGTATTTAAATGATCGCTTACCCTTTTTTTCTCTCTCGCTGTCTTGAAACAACAGTGTTACCATATACCCACCACCTCCCCACTGCCACAAGCTGAAGGCACCCTCTTTTCCCAGATGGGGGGTTTCCATGCCAGCTGCCCACCAAAGGGCTACTTGCCAAGCCAGTGTCATGACGTTGGCCTGGGGGTAGGTTTATGACAGTCATAAATACCTCTCTCTACCCTACTGATGTGACATTTGAAAATCCCTTGGTTAACATAGAGATTCTGGGAACATCAGAAGGTGGGGGGAAATGAACCATGTTTTGGTAATCCGACCAGTTGAACATATGGGTTGGTACTTAATGAATATGATGTCAGTTCGGTTGTCATCTGAGACATTCTCATCAATGATATGATGACCTAAACTCTACAGTGGAAAGTCTACACATTAGAGTTATCAGATTCACATGGAATTGTTGGGCAATTTAAATGTTTGAATATAAAATTATTGGTGAAAAGATTAAATGTAATTTTAGCTTCCAAATGAGAGATTTGGGTTTTCATAAGGTTAGGGCTCTGCTCAATCAGTGGCCCGCCCCTGTGAAGAGACATGGGTTATAAAACTATGAAGACACACCCTTCTCCCTCCACTATATAAAGCCTTGATGAAAATGTAACCTCCTGTTCCAAGTACGCGAGACCTGCAGCCTCTGCATTAAAAGGGCAAATAACTTGCCCTTTTAAGCTGTTCCGGGTACATTAGGATGACGATCCGATGTCAGAATGGTTCAGATAATAACTACAGAACGAAACCAACCTCAGCGTGAGCTTTGGTTGCGAATGGTATGAACTTTGAACTCTTATTCACTACAGAAGTGATACCTCCTAGCCGTTGAGTTAGCAACAGCAGCTGTAAACGTGGGCTAGGAAAGGACAGACAGAGTTTCCCGTCTACCACACAACGACGACACTACAACGTACCCAATTTATCAGCAGAGACATTCTTCAAAGGACAAAGGACTCTGTTAGGCAACACGGCCTTCCATCTACCACCAACCTACCGAAGCGCAGCTCAGAGTAAATATTTATTGCATTTTCCTTTTCCAAATGAGCGGTAATTTAGAATGCATAAGATTCTGTATTTACGATAGAGTAGCTGCCTACGGCCCGATAGAGACATCACTTCTCCCTTTGTTCTTCAGTCTTCCCGCTCTTTCACTCAAACCCAACCCATTTTCCTTTGTGTAACCAGCTGTCATATCTGCTCTGTCCGCTAGGGACGTTTTCATTTATGACATAATTTGTAATCAAGGTATGATTCATTCTGTGTATATGTAATTCTGTGAATAGTTAGTAAATAAATAATTAAACCCAATTTTGTAATGCTGATTCAACTTGTTAGCCAGGGTTCGTGAAGATAACCAAGAATTTACAACTTTCAGATGAGACTGAAATAAGGTGACGATTAATATTGACTGCTATTGATGTAAAATATTACTTGGTCTTTAAGAGTTTATTCAGAAGATAACAGCTCTATAAATATTATTTTGTGGTGCCCCGACTTTCTAGTTAATTACATTTACATGATTAGCTCAATCAGGTAATATTAATTACAGAGAAAGGATTTTATAGAATAGCATGTCATATCACTTAATCCGGCACAGCCAAAGACACGACACCAGCATCTGACTCCAGGGGTAATCCTTCACAGACAAAGCCATCCCCTAAACTATTTTACACGTTTCATATTCACATTTGACTGAACTGATTGAACCTTGCAGTCAACAACAAACAAATATTTGATTGTACTTAATTGAATTTTTAGTAAATACATTTCGAATTTATTCATTTTGAATTAACTCCCAAATTTATAGTACAATACATATATTTACAGTTTGTGAATGTGTGATATGGGGGTTGGAGAAATGTTTATTTCAACATTACAAAGGGAAAGTCTTAATAATTTATAAACAATGACAACACTGCCCTGTTGCACTGAGCCTTGCTGTTGAAAAAACCCATCAGTGTCCAACTTTTGGGCTGTCGCAGATGCACCTCCCCCGACTGACTCCTCGACTTCCGTCTGCAGTCGGTTGTTTCAGCCTTACCACTCAAAGAAGCCTTATGTCTGAATCCCAAATCACCCTTCACCTCGCCACTCGACCCTGGTCGTCACAAGTTACCACAGCCACAAAGTCATAAACCCCACCTATCTCTACAATATATCTTCTTAAATATCGATGTTAAACCTAACTCTATACTTAACCCTAACCTTAACCACACTTCTAACCTTATGCCTGTTTTCATGAATTTTCATGATAAAGACAATTGTTAGTGGAAACCCTTGGCCCTCCATTTTTCGTTCCTCCAACATATTGTATGGACAAGTGTCTCAAATCTAAGGGATTGAAAATTAGGGAGGGTGTAGGGCAGTGGTGTCAAACTCATTCAATGGAGGGCCTAGTGTCTGCTGATTTTTGTTTTTTTCCTTTCAATTAAGACCTAGACAACCAGATGAGGGGAGATCCTTAAAAATGTGTGACATTAATTCATCAATGAAGTAGGAGTGAAAAACCACAGACACTCCGACCTGCGTGGAATGAGTTTGACACGTGGTGTAATTTTTTGGTGTCTTACCTGGTCCTGGTGAACAGTCTACCACTCTAGAGCCCAGTACTAGCAATGTGATGTGTCTCCTGGTGAACAGTCTACCCTCTAGAGCCCAGTACTAGCAATGTGATGTGTCTCCTGGTGAACAGTCTACCACTCTAGAGCCCAGTACTAGCAATGTGATGTGTCTCCTGGTGAACAGTCTACCACTCTAGAGCCCAGTACTAGCAATGTGATGTGTCTCCTGGTGAACAGTCTACCACTCTAGAGCCCAGTACTAGCAATGTGATGTGTCTCCTGGTGAACAGTCTACCACTCTAGAGCCCAGTACTAGCAATGTGATGTGTCTCCTGGTGAACAGTCTACCCTCTAGAGCCCAGTACTAGCAATGTGATGTGTCTCCTGGTGAACAGTCTACCACTCTAGAGCCCAGTACTAGCAATGTGATGTGTCTCCTGGTGAACAGTCTACCACTCTAGAGCCCAGTACTAGCAATGTGATGTGTCTCCTGGTAAACAGTCTACCACTCTAGAGCCCAGTACTAGCAATGTGATGTGTCTCCTGGTGAACAGTCTACCCTCTAGAGCCCAGTACTAGCAATGTGATGTGTCTCCTGGTGAACAGTCTACCACTCTAGAGCCCAGTACTAGCAATGTGATGTGTCTCCTGGTGAACAGTCTACCACTCTAGAGCCCAGTACTAGCAATGTGATGTGTCTCCTGGTGAACAGTCTACCACTCTAGAGCCCAGTACTAGCAATGTGATGTGTCTCCTGGTGAACAGTCTACCACTCTAGAGCCCAGTAGTAGCAATGTGATGTGTCTCTTGGTGAACAGTCTACCACTCTAGAGCCCAGTACTAGCAATGTGATGTGTCTCCTGGTGAACAGTCTACCACTCTAGAGCCCAGTACTAGCAATGTGATGTGTCTCCTGGTGAACAGTCTACCACTCTAGAGCCCAGTACTAGCAATGTGATGTGTCTCCTGGTGAACAGTCTACCACTCTAGAGCCCAGTACTAGCAATGTGATGTGTCTCCTGGTGAACAGTCTACCCTCTAGAGCCCATTACTAGCAATGTGATGTGACTCCTGGAGAGATTGAACAGAGCTATCACACACAACAACACACCCATATTTATCCAACCATTTTCTAGCCAGATTAATCATACAAAATGTGTTTACAGGGCCTGGAGTTTGGTCTAGTAGTTAACGCTCTCCCCTCCAGTCATGAGCTGCCCTCCAGTCATGAGCTGCCCTCCAGTCATGAGCTGCCCTCCAGTCATGAGCTGCCCTCCATTCATGAGCTGCCATTCAGTCATGAGCTGCCCTCCAGTCATGAGCTGCCCTCCAGTCATGAGCTGCCCCTCAGTCCGGAGCTTCCCCTCAGTCCGGAGCTGCCCCTCAGTCCGGAGCTGCCCCTCCGTCCAGTGGCGCCCTCTAGGATGGTCTTCAGTCCGGGACTCGCTGTAAGGGTCCTCGCTCCAGAGGCGCCACCAAAGCGGGTATTGACTATGGTGGAGTGGGGGCCACGTCCCGCACCCGAGCCGCCGCCGTAAGAAGGCCCACCCGGACCCTCCCCTTCTATGTCAGGTTTTGCGGCCGGAGTCCGCACCTTTGGGGGGGGGGGGGGGGGGGGTACTGTCACGCCCTGGCCTTAGTTATCTTTGTTTTCTTTATTATTTTAGTTAGGTCAGGGTGTGACATAGGGTATGTATGTGTTTTTGTATTGTCTAGGGGTTTTTGTATGTTTATGGGGCAGTGTTCAGTCTAGGTGTTTGTATGTCTATGGTTGCCTAGATTGGTTCTCAATTAGAGACAGCTGTCTATCGTTGTCTCTGATTGGGAACCATATTTAGGCAGCCATATTCATCGGGTATGTCGTGGGTGATTGTCTATGTCTAAGATGCCTGTGTCTGCACTTTTGTTTATATAGCTTCACGTTCGTCGGTTTATTATTTTGTCTAGTTTGTATAGTGTTTTGTTTCGTTTCGTTTTCGTCTTCATTAATAAAGAAGATGTATTCATTTCACGCTGCGCCTTGGTCCTCCTCTCTTCCACCATACGACGATCGTGACACCTCCGGAACCATATACTTCCATCCATGGTGGGGATCCCTGTTTAATCCCAGGATGGGGCCTTTGCATGTCATAAATAATACATAAAAAATATAAAAATAGTTTAGAACTCTGTTATCCTTAAAAGTATACTCCGTCTTCCCTGCTTCTGCTCCTATCCTTCCATCTCATAAAAACAAAAACATTTACAATATAATCCCAGAGAACAGTCATCACCAAACCTGATGACGTTGTCTGTTCAACAAATCTGCTCCAGTCACTACATGTTCCAATAGCTGAACATCGGGTCGATCAACAACAGCCTAGTTTAGCGGCAGATTATGTAAATGTGTATACTATATACGGGTATATGCCTCTGAAAATAGTACAGAATAAGGGTTCTGTAACAGAACTAAATACAACAGCTAGCCTAGCATCTGTCTGTCTCAGCCAAAGCTAACAGTACAGGCATAATGTCCTGGCACATTCTGTAGGGGTCAGGGGTTACCATAATGCTGACTGGTTAAACAATCTATGTCCTTGGTTACACTGTTAGAGTGACAATGCAATTTTTGGGAGCACGCACGCACGCACGCACGCACGCACGCACGCACGCACGCACGCACGCACGCACGCACGCACGCACACACACACACACACACACACACACACACACACACACACACACACACACACACACACACACACACACACACACACACACACACACACACCATAGAAATTAGGTGGAATTGTATGAAGGTCAATCACTGATGTAAAGATTTGAGCGTATAGAATAGATTTGTTGTAAACACAATTTGCAAGCGCATAATGGATGAGTTTTGAACATGAATAAAGCACATGTGTAGTTGTAATCACATTCGCAAACATGTAGCTTAATATTTGCAGGCAATAATTGCTTGTGCATGTCGATTTCAGGTGCTCAGACTTTTGGCAGTGCTTTAGCGCCTAGCCATGACAAAAAGATTTGTAGATGTGCAAACTATCACGTTTGAGGTATGACTCAGATGCAGACAGAGTTGAAGAAACAAAAGTATATTCCTAACAACAGGAGGGGGAAAACGACAGGTCAAGGCAGGCAGGGGTCAATAATCCAGAGAGGGTGTAAAGGGACCAGAACGGCAGGCAGTCTCAGGGTCAGGGCAGGCAGGGGTCAATAATCCAGAATGGTGGGGTAAGGTACAAAAACGTCAGGCAGAACGGTCAAAACCGGGAAGGAATAGAAAAAGGGAGCAAGAAAAATGCAGGAGCAGGGAAACAAACGAACTGGCAACAGACAAACAGAGAACACATGTATAAATACACAGGGGATAATAGGGACGATGAGCGACACCTGGAGGGGGGTGGAGACAAGCACAAAGACAGGTGAAACAGATCAGGGTGTGACACAAAACAGCAATTTGTGAGTAAGGAGAGAGGCCTGTGTGAAGATAGGATTAGCCACAATAGTGGTCTATGAGGTTCACATTCAAATAATTCCGGTATGTGTGGGACCTTTTCCTAGCAAACTGTAGAGGAAGGTACATCCCCAGCGACTGCGTCACAGTGGATGAGCAGCTTGTGCCGTTCCGGGGCAGAAGCAGGTTCACACAGTACATGCCCAGCAAGCCTGCCAAATATGGCATGAAGATCTCCTGTTGTGTGAGGCAACAGTCCCCATTGATGGCATAAAGATCTCCTGGGTGTGTGAGGCAACATTCCCCAGTCCTAAAGATCTCCTGGGTGTATGAGGCAACAGTCCCCATTGATGGCATAAAGATCTCCTGGTTGTGTGAGGCAACAGTCCCCATTGATGGTATAAAGATCTCCTGGTTGTGTGAGGCAACAGTCCCCATTGATGGTATAAAGATCTCCTGGTTGTGTGAGGCAACATTCCCCAGTCCTAAAGATCTCCTGGGTGTATGAGGAAACAGTCCCCATTGATGGCATAAAGATCTCCTGGTTGTGTGAGGCAACAGTCCCCATTGATGATATAAAGATCTCCTGGTTGTGTGAGGCAACATTCCCCAGTCCTAAAGATCTCCTGGGTGTATGACGAAACAGTCCCCATTGATGGCATAAAGATCATCATTGCCTAGGGTGCTTCTAGCCCCTAGGTAATTTTGCCCTTATTTAGTTTTAGTTTTTTTCTGTGTTATTTCTTACATTATTAGGCTAGATTTTTTTTTGTGTCATTACATACAGCCAGGAAGAACTTTTGGATATCAGAGCGACAGTAACTTACCACCATTACCAGAATTTCGACCAGGAATACGTCTTTCCCAATTGGATCCTTTGTTTGTCAGGGCAAATTAACTGATTACTGAAGCTGATCCAAAACATCGGCAGCGGAGAAGAGGTACTCGGAGAGTGGACTTCTAGTCTTACTCAGGAGGCGAGCACACCACATACTGCTTCCAAGTATATTACTCGCTAATGTTCAGTCTCTGGACAATAAAGTAGACAAGCTCAGGGTAAGGATTTCCTTCCAGAGAGACATCAGGGATCGTAACATACTCTGTTTCACGGAAACATGGCTTCACGGAAACATGGGTTCTCAGTTCATTGCGCAGACAGGAATAAATATCTCTCCGGGAAGAAGGGCGGGGGTGTATGTTTCATGATGAACTACTCATGGTGTGATTGTGATAACATACAGGAACTCAAGTCCTTTTGTTCACCCGGCCTTGAATACCTCACAATCCAATGCCGACCGTGTTACCTCCCAAGAGAATTCTCTTCGGTTATAGTCACAGCTGTGTATATTCCCCCTCAAGCCGACGAGACTAGTCAGGATCGAGGTAAAGATGAATGGAGCAAAGTAGAGAGAGATCCTTGTTGAAAACCTGCTCCAGAACGCTCAGGTCCTCAGACTGGGGCGACGGTTCACCTTCCAACAGGACAACGACCGTAAACACACAGCTAAGACAATGCAGGAGTGGCTTCGGGACAAGTCTCTGAATGTCCTTGAGTGGCCCAGCCAGAGCCCAGACTTGAACACGATCGAACATCTCTGGAGAGAACTGAAAATAGCTGTGCAGCAACATTCCCCATCCAACCTGACAGAGCTTGAGAGGATCTGCAAAGAAGAATGGGAGAAACTTCCCAAATACAGGTGTGCCAAGTTTGTAGTGTCACACCCAAGAAGACTCAATGCTGTAATCACTACCAAAGGTACTTCAACAAAGTGCTGAGTAAAGGGTCTGAATACTTATGTAAATGTAATATTTAAAAAATAATGTTTTACTAATAGCAAGAATTTTTAAAAACCTTATTTTGCTTTATCATTATGGGTATTGTGTGTAGATTGATGAGGGAAAAAAAACGATTTTATATATTTTAGAGTAAGGCTGTAACGTGGAAAAAGTAAAGGGGTCTGAATAGTTTCCGAAGGCACTGTATATGTCACATCGTTAACCCTCCGGAAGACCTTAAACGGCCCCACAAACCGGGGGCTCAGCTTCTTACAGGAAGGCAGAGAGCCAGATGCAATCCCCATGATGGAAAACAGGAGCCTTGCAGTGGCAATCCTCCTGCTCCTTCTGGTGGTGGACTGCGCGCTGGAGTCTCATGTGGGAATTGTTCCAAACCTTTTCTGTGCGCCTGAACGACTCGTCCACCGCAGGAGCTTCGGTCTGGCTCGAGGTCCATGGAGCCAGGGCTGGCTGATAACCCAGAACACACTGGAAGGGTCAACATGGTGGAGGACTGAAGCAATGAATTCTAGGCGTACTCCGCACAGGAAAGGAATCGGTCCACTCCCCCTGCCGGTCCTGGCCGTGACTCCTCAGGAACCTCCCCAGCTCCTGGTTTATCCTCTCCAGCTGCCCGTTAGACTGAGCCTGGTACCCGGACGTGAGGCTGACCGTGACCCTCAGGTTCTCCATGAAGGCTTTCCATTTCCGTGACGTGAATTGGGGGCCATGGTCGGAGAAGATATCCTCCGGAAGACCATAGCACCGGAAGACCTGCTGGAACAGTGCCTCCGCGACCTGGAGAGCGGTAGGGAGACCAGAGAGAGGGATAAAAATGGAAGGGTTTAGAGAATATGTCCACAACCACCAAAATGGTGGTGAAACCATCAGAGGAGGGGAGATCAGTGACAAAATCAATGGACAGATGAGACCAGGGACACTGAGGCACGGGAAGGGGAAGGAGTTTCCCTGCTGGAGCGTGCCTGGAGATTTGGTTTGGGCACATACGGAACAGGAGTTGACATAGCGAGTGACGTCCTGCGCCAGTAGTACTTTCCAGAGATGGATTGAATAGTGCAGGTGATATTTGGAAGTCCAGCAATGACAGCTGTGTGCGGCCAGTTGTGTGGCCATGGATACAATTTGTGGATTACCTTGTCATTGGGACAGGACATCCCCCACACATACTTCTGAAGCGTCCACCTCCACCACGAAGGGCAGGATCTGGGTGTTTGAGCAATGGGGCAGAGGTGAAACATCCCTTCAGTAGGCAGAAGGCTTCGTCGGGTGCAGGACTCCACCCCAAGGAAAGAGGTAAGAGGAGAGGCGATAGAGCTGAAGTTCTTGATGAAACTGAAGTAGATGTTGGCAAACCCCAAAAACCGTTGTAACCCCTTTATGGTGGTTGGGAATGGCCATGACCTGACAACATCTACCTTCTTACCGTCCATCATCACTCCATGCGGGCCGATCTGGTAACCCAGAAAGGAGACAGCCTCCTGATGGAATTGGCACTTCTCCGCTTTGACATATGGGTGGTTAGCCAGGAGGCATTCCAGGATTACTCGGATGTGAGCGATGTGATCATCCAAGGCAGCTGAGTAGACCAGGATGTCGTCGATATACACAACCACCTGGTGTCCGAGCATGTCCCGGAACACCTTGTTAAAACTTAATTGGGATAGGGGGCAGTATTTTCACGTCCGGATGAAAAGCGTGCCAAAAGGTAAACTGCCTGTTTCTCAGGCCCAGAAGCTAGGATATGCATATAATTGGTAGATGTAGATAGAAAACACTCTAAAGTTTCTAAAACTGTTCAAATTATGTCTTTGAGTATAACAGAACTTATTTGGCAGGCGAAACCCCGAGGACAAACCATCCAGGAAAAAGAAAATTGAGGTCACTGTGTTTTCAATTCATTTTCTATGGGAAACTATATTTATGAGGAACCTGGTTGCAGTTCCTATGGCTTACACTAGATGTCAACAGTCTTTAGAAATTGGTTGATGTTTTTCTTTTGAGAAATGAAGAAGTAGGGCTGTTCATTGTCAGTGTCAAGCCAAGTGGAGTCTTCTGTGTGGCGCCCGTGAACTGGAGCTCGCTCCAGATTGTTTTTATCAATTATTGAACACAGTATATTCCGTATTAAATTTTATCGATTATTTACGTTTTAGGATTGGATTGGATTGGATTAGGTTGGATTAGGAAAGTTGTTTGAAATGTTTGGACCAAGTTTACAGGTAAATTATTAGATACTTTGTAGTCAGGTTGGGCGAGTTGGAACCGGTGTATTTCTGAATCAAACGCGCCAAATAAATTGACATTTTGGGGATATAAAGAAGAAATGTATCGAAAAAAAGGACAATTTGTGATGTTTCTGGGACATTTTGGAGTGCCAACAGAAGAAGATCTTCAAAGGTAAGGCATGAATTTTATCGTTATTTCGGACTTTTGTGTCGCACCTGCCTGGTTGAAATATGTTTTTCATGTGTTGGTATGCGGGGCACTGTCCTCAGATAATCGCATGGTTTGCTTTCGTAAAGCCTTTTTGAAATCTGACACGGCGGCTGGATTAACAGCAAAGTTAAGCTTTATTTTGATGTATCGCACTTGTGATTTTATGAAAGTTAAATATTTCTAGTAATTTATAGTAATTTTTATTGCTGCCGGCACCAACGGGAGAGGGTAACGGTATTTAGTGGTGATGGAATTCAGACCTCTGTAATCATTGCACGGGCGTAACACTCCATCCTTCGTTGCCACGCAGGGGAGGTGGACGTGCAGCTTAAACCCTGTTGGAGTGCCTCATGGATGTACTCCTCTATAGCCTTCTGTTTCAGCCACCGACAGATGGTAGATGTGGCTACGCGGAGGCACAGAGCCTGCAAGCAGGTCGATGGCACAGTCACATGAGGAGGGAGACAGGTGGCGCGGGTCTTGGAAAAAACCCCTGCAGGTCTTGGTATACCTCCGGGATGTTGGGCTGAAGGGAAACCACAGGACTCTCAACCGACGTGGAAACACAGGGAAAGGGAAAGCAAGTGATTGTCATCCTCGACCATGAGATGGTGGGGTTATGGCGTTGCAGGTTTGGGAGGCCGAGGATGATCTTGTGTACAGGTTCACTGATGATGAGGAAGGGAAGGCTTTCTTGATGTATGGACTCCATGGTGAGGGTGAGTGGTGTTGTGATGTGTGTGATAGTCCCGGATCCCAGTGGTCGATTATCCAGCGCTTGATCCGGAAACAGGGAGGAGAGCAGGTATGAGGTGATGTTCAGGGAGGAGGCAAGGGCCTGGTCAATAAAATCCCCAGCAGCACCGGAATCCACTAGAGCTGTAGAAACAATACATGAGGGACAGTGAGTTAGTGAAATCAATAATAACAATGGTTTGGTGGAAAGTGATGATGATGGAATACTAACACCTAACCCAGGAGACGGATGATCACGGGGCCGTCCCTCTGCTCTCGTAGACTCCGGGTTGGAACGTATCGGACACTGTTGAAGCTGGTGCCCCTCTTGACCGCAATAGGGAAAGAGCCCCAGCTGTGTCGACGGCGTCGCTCAGCCGCGGGGAGACATGTTGCCCCTACCTCCATGGGTTCAGGCTCTGACTCAGAACGGTCAACGAAGGAGGGAGAAAGGCGAATGGGGGTGCCGACGCTCCCGAAGAAGGTTATCCAGATGGATGGCCATCGTGATGAGTGTGTCCAAGGAGAGAGTGTCGTCTCGGCATGCCCCCTCATAGGAACCTAGCTCCTCCTCTCCTCTCTCCCAGACGGCCGTAACCCACTCCAACGCCTGTCCGGTCAGCAGGGAAATAACCGTGGCAACCTTGGACCTCTCGGTGGTGGGGCCTCCCATCTGATGAGCGAAATAAAGGGAGCACTGGAGTAGGAAGCCACGGAATTTGCATGGAGTCCAGTCATATTTGTCGGGGACAGACAAACGGGCATCACTGACCTGGGGGGACTGCTGGATGGGCTGGGGTGCTGCCTCGCTGGGTCAAAACGTGGTAGCGACTATCCTCCGCTAGTTGGAGGTTATGCCCCTTGGGTAATATCGAGACGTTGAAGTACGCAGAGGACCTCCTCCATAGCCTTCCCCAGTTGTGCCAGCTGGTCGTGGTGTTGGCGAAGTAGGAGTCCTTGTTTGGCGACCATCTGGGAGATGTCTTGATTCCCTGCTTCTTCTATTTGTTGAGGCAGTATTCTGTAACAATGACGCTGGGAGTCAGGAAGCAGGTGCAGTTGGTGAGTTTAATAATAAAGAACATTGAGCGATACAAAACAAGAGCAGCCTCTGGACATGAACAGAACAGAACCAATACTGCTTGAAGAGTAATGCTAGGGAGTGCTAGATAAAGGGGAAGTAATCAGGGCAGTGATGAAGTCCGGGTGTGCCTAATGATGGGTTGCCAGGTGTGTGTAATGATGTGACAGTCTGTGCTTATGGACTGCCCTCTTCAATTCAAACCACAGGTTTTCAATGTGGTTTACATGTCCTGGAGTCTGGTCTAGTGGTTAACTTTCTCTCCTCCTGAACCGTATACATCCCTCTGGGGTGGGGATCCCTATTCAATCCCAGCATGGGGACTGTGTATGTCATAAATAATAAATACAAAATACAAAAGGAATTCAGATTTCTGTTCTCCTTAAAAAATATAATCCCAGAGAACAGGCATCAACAAACCTGATGGTGTTGTCAGTTTACAAATTTACTCCTGTCACTAAATGTTCCAATAGTTGAAAATCTGGTCAGTCCACAACAGCGTAGTTTAGTGGCAGATTATGTAAATGTGTATTTCTACTGTACTATATTATATCTATGTTTATACAGTTTAATATTTGTGTTGAAAATGGGTTCATAGTACAGAATAAGGGTTCTGTAACAGAACTACACACAGCTGCTAGCCTAGGGTCTGTAGGGGTCAGGGGTTATCATAATGCTGATTCACACACACACGCACACACACACACACACACACACACACACACACACACACACACACACACACACACACACACACACACACACACACACACACACACACACACACACACACACACACACACACACTCCTTACACTCTCTCGCTCTGTGATGTGTGTTCTTCTCTGGTGAAACAAACAGACAAACAGGTCAATTCCCCAAAACCTATGCACTAAAAAGGCACAGATATGATCATGAAAATGTTTTTTTTTCATTTGCGGGTGCCACGGTGGTGTCATCAATACAATGTGGACAAACATGTCATGTTGATACAGGGAAGAAGAATGTCTGTGAAATGTTTGTTCTTGGACTTTGGACCTTGGACCTTGAGAAGGAGAATGGAGGGCAGTACAGCAGAAATAAGTTCATGTTACTCTCTTTTTTCTGTGTGTGTGTGCGTGTGTGTGTGTGTGTGTGTGTGTGTGTGTGTGTGTGTGTGTGTGTGTGTGTGTGTGTGTGTGTGTGTGTGTGTGTGTGTGTGTGTGTGTGTGTGTGTGTGTGTGTGTGAGAGAGAGAGAGAGACATTGTGTGTGTGTGTGAGAGGGAGAGAGAGAGAGAGAGAGAGATTGTGTGTGTGTGTGAGAGAGAGAGAGAGATGGTGTGTGTGTGTGTGAGAGCGATAAATATTGTGCATGTGTGTGTTTGTGACAGCCACAATACAGCCACAATGCTCAATACAAACACAAAACAAACGGTGAAGTCTCTGGATTATAAAGAGGAATTTAATCATAATTTATTAAGGAACAATTATAATTCTAGAGTATTTTACACTACACTTCATGTGCATAATGTCCAGTGCTGGTTAAGTTGTTGGCTATCATCAAGGGGGGAAATCAAAAAGCAGGACCTCTGATTTAGCTGACATCATTTAATTCTGTACGCAGCAGCTAAAAAGCCCTGTATAGTTTATCAGTTTGATTTAGGAACAGTATAATAGTGAAAGACAAGCACATTCATAATCAACCATTACTTGGAATTGTACCATGTTTCTATCCACAGATCATTCATAGAGCCACTCTATCTCTGGGGTGCATCTCAATAATGTGAAAAAAGGAAAGGAGATAAGGAAAGGAAACTCCTTTAGAGTATTGAGATGTGTCCTCACAGCTGACTCATGTGTTTCAGGGTATTCCTGAACCAATCAAACAGGTCCACATGTGTGTGAGCCGACTGTATCACAGCACAGTAGTCATCCAGAAACTCATATAGCTCACCTGAGACAGGGGAGAGGAATAAATCATTCAAACTTGATTTACATGGCCACTAGGAGGATATGAAGTTTGACTAAACACAGTGAGGGGAAGGAGAACTTTCAGATCATGTTCCACCTCCTGCAGTCTAACTACCCACTGTAGTTCTGTGTGTACTAACTCACCCACTGTAGTTCTGTGTGTACTAACTCACCCACTGTAGTTCTGTGTGTACTAACTCACCCACTGTAGTTCTGTGTGTACTAACTCACCCACTGTAGTTCTGTGTGTACTAACTCACCCACTGTAGTTCTGTGTGTACTAACTCACCCACTGTAGTTCTGTGTGTACTAACTCACCCACTGTAGTTCTGTGTGTACTAACTCACCCACTGTAGTTCTGTGTGTACTAACTCACCCACTGTAGTTCTGTGTGTACTAACTCACCCACTGTAGTTCTGTGTGTGACCAGTAGGTGGTGCATGTTCTGCAGCTCTCTCTCCAAGCTGAAGTTCTTGAATATGAAGAAGGCCACACCTCTATGGGCCCTGGCTGCAGCCATCAGCTGGATCAAAGCTGGGAGGGGAAAATCAACCAATCAGATCACAGAGTCATTGTCAGTTTTAGACAGAGAGCTATGTAGACCCATATAGCAGGCCTGTGGTACTGCATATCTAATGGGTACCTTTAAGTTAAGGGTCGAGGGTTAGGGGTTAACAGTTAGTGGTACCTTTAAGTAAGGGGTTAACAGTTAGTGGTACCTTTGAGTAAGAGGTTAACAGTTAGGGGTACCTTTGAGTTAAGGGGTTAACAGTTAGGGGTACCTTTAAGTAAGGGGTTAACAGTTAGGGGTACCTTTAAGTAAGGGGTTAACAGTTAGTGGTACCTTTGAGTAAGGGGTTAACAGTTAGGGGTACCTTTAAGTTTGGGGTCTCCATTGAAGGCTCCGCAGCCCCAGTTGCCCGTGGCGATGTCAGGAAGGAAGTCTGGGTAAGTGTTGTCATCTGCCTTAAAGCCACAATACGCCTGAGGGAGGATATTACAGGAGACCACCGACATCAGATTCTACTAATCAGCTGTAATCTGGCCCCTACAGGAGAGGAGGGTTGTCTCTCACCTTGTTGAGTTCCCTGGTGACCTGTTTCATGTTGTACTGTTCTCTCTGGTGTCTGAAGTGGAGAGCATCCATGGCCACAATCTGCCTGTGTAGCCTCTGCCACTCATCCCTGCAAACACAGGCAGAGCAATCAGGGACTTTAGTGTGTGAGTGTGTGTGAGTGAGTGTGTGTGAGTGAGTGTGTGTGTGTTCACCTCTCAAAGTCGTCTCTGTGAGGCCCTACCCACTTAAAAGTGTCGCTGTAGCCACTGTACTGACTGAACTGTTGAGAACCTACAGAGAGAGAGAGATGTGTATGGTGGAAATTACAAGATTATGTTATGATGCTATTATTGTATCAAATGGTTGTTTTATGCAACAGAATAAGGGGTTGTTAGAACGCTCAACTGAGTATGTCCTACTGAGGATGGGCCTCTGGGAGATAACACTGTCAGGAGATTTACAATGTCTTTTGGGTGATGAAACCTAAAGAGACCGAATTCCAGAGCATGAGTTAATGTTTCTGTTCTATATGGTACCAGGGAGAGAGAACTGTTTTTACAGCAGATACTGTCTGCTGTGAATGATACGTATCTTTCATTCAAATCTTAACCTTGTGACCCATACTATACATCTGTTATTCGTCATGTAGGTTGAAAGGGGTGTATCTTGGCTATAAAATACCTTTGTACTTTTGTCTCGGGGCTCTCAACGAATCATCTGAGGCTGATTCGTCGACCAGCCATCATTATTGTAGAGCGCTCAATCGATTCACTTTATATGTGTGTGTTGTATTGACCTGCTCCCTTATTAATAAGTGAATAAAGATTTAGTTTAAGTATAACTCTGACTTGTGTGATAAGTTTGTCTCTCCTCATTTGATAGTAAAGAAATTAACCACCACATGTGACAGAGAGAAGATGTGATGTAGGGAGAAGGGGACAGATATAAAAGGTGGTAGGTATGGTGGTGGGCAGCTAACCTTGTCCCATTCAAACTCCTATTTTCCCTAACCCCTAACCCCTAACCCTAACCCTTACCCTAACCCTAACCCTAACCTTAACCCTAAACCTAACCCTAGCTCCTAACCCTAAACCTAACCCTAACCCTAACCTGTACTCTTACCCTTACCCTAACCTTAACTCTAAACCTAACCCAAAATCCTAACCCTGACACCGTACCCAAACTGGTCGCGCCATCGTGCGCCATCGTGCGCAAGTAGATTTTGTCCCCCCACACCAAACACGATCATGACACGCTGGTTGAAATATCAAAACAAACTGAATCAATTATATTAATTTGGGGACAGGTCGAAAAGCATTAAACATTTATGGCAATTTAGCTAGCTAGCTTGCAGTTGCTAGCTAATTTGTCCTATTTAGCTAGCTTGCTGTTTCTAGCCAATTTGTCCTGGGATATAAACGTTAATTTGTTATTTTGCCTGAAATGCACAAGGTCCTCTACTCCGACAATGAATCCACACATAAAACAGTCAACCAAATAATTTCTTGTCATCTCTCCTCCTTCCACGCTTTTTCTTCTTTGGACTTTACATGGCGATTGGCAATACTATTACCATGATGACGACCTACCTCAGTTCGTTTTTCAGTCAGCCGCGTGGGTATAACCAATGAGGAGATGGCACGTGGGTATCTGCTTCCATTAACCAATGAGGAGATGGGAGAGGCAGGACTTGCAACGTGTTCTGCGCCACAAATAGAAGTAACTTCTATTTTAGCGCCTGGCAACGCAGACGCTCGTTGGCGCGTGCAAGCATTGTGGGTGCAATGATTGAATAACATGTATGTGTACATTTATTTTGCACGCGACGCGAGCAGTGTGGTCAGCATGTAACCCTAAAACTAACCCTCGCTCCTAACCCTTAACATAATTCTAACCCTAACAATAATTCTAACCTTAACACTAAACCCTCTAGAAATAGCATTTGACCTCGTGGGGACAAACAAAATGTCCCCAGTTGGTAAAATGTTTGTTTCTTTACTATTCTTCACACACACACACACACACACACACACACACACACACACACACACACACACACACACACACACACACACACACACACACACACACACACACACACACACACACACACACACCTGTGATGAAGAGACACTCATTGTCTCCTAGTTTCTCAGTGAAGAGTCGAGATACGATGAGTTCAGGGTTCATCAGGAACAGAATCTCCTCCTGAACCAGACCTGAGCCCAACACTCCACCTCCTATCATGTTACAGGCAAAGTCCACCTGCAACACACACACACACACACTTAGTGTTACACACTCACAAATTCACACACACGCGCACACACACACACACACACACTTAGTGTTACACACTCACAAATTCACAAACACACACATACACGCACACGCACACGCACACGCACACGCACACGCACACGCACACACACACACACACACACACACACACACACACACACACACACACACACACACACACACACACACACACACACAAGTCAGTAGATGTCACAAACCTGTAACATCCCTGCTCCCTGTTCCTCTATGAAGCCTACTGAGGAGACGTGGAGTTCAGGAACAGTCTCCTTACAACTGACACACAGAGAAAGACAAGAGGGGACTTATTAAGTTTGTCTGTGTGTCTGTGTGTCTGTGTGTGTCTGTGTGTGTGTGTCTGTGTGTGTGTGTGAGTGTGTGTCTGTGTGTGTGTACCTCCCCCAGTTGGGCATGTCTCTGTCTCTGATGTAGCGCCTCTCAAAGGTCACCAGTCCACAGGGCCTGGTCGCTGTCATGGCAACAACAAGGGTCAAGTTCAGACAGGTAAATCTGGTTCCCACAGCAACTATTATCAGAGGGTATTCCTCATCGACACTCATCAGACTGTCTTAAATAGGTTCCTGTAACCTACATAATACACTCATTCTGTACCCTACAGTACACTACTTGTATTCCAGTCAATATAGTGACTATAGTAGTGTGTGGTAGTAACGTACCTGGGTCTGTGACAGTGTGGAAGTAATGAAGGAGGGCTCTCAGCTTCTCTCTCTTCCTCTCAGACCACTTTTCAAACAGACTGACAACACAGAGAGATAGAGTGGTCACATGTTATCATCTGTTGAAGTTGGAATACTTCGTGTTTGTCTCTATGTGTGTGGGTCCTCAGTGGAGTTTGTTGTGTGTGTTCTGACCTGTTAAAGTTGATGGTGGGGTAGTTATGGTACTCTGCTCTGGGGTTGGGGGAGTTGCGGTGGGGGAAGGTGCAGTAGAAGGCGTTGGCCAGCAGGCAAGCTATCTGACTCTGGGACAACGTGATGGACTGAGTCTGGCCCTTCTGGAGTAGAGGGATAGCCTACACACACACACACACACACACACACACACACACACACACACACACACACACACACACACACACACACACACACACACACACACACACACACACACACACACACACACACACACACACACACACAATTAACAGACTGAGTGGAGAACACACATTCAGTACCTCTACAATCTGTACCCTACATAGTGCACTACTTCTGTACCATACATAGTACACTGCCTCTGTGCCCTACATAGTACACTACCTTTGTACCCTACATAGTACACTACCTCTGCCCTACATAGTGTACATAATGCAGTTCGTATGAAGTTACCTTCTTGATATAGTGAGGCAAGTTGGAGGCCAGCTTTGCTATCTTAGGAAAAACAGATGTGTAGTATTTCTCTTCTTTGGGTGATTTCTAGAGGAGAGGGAAAGGAGAATATATGTAATTCTACATAACACCATTAGAGAGAGTTAATTCACAGTGAAGTGGTAACTGACCTGAACAAAGGTATGCAGGGCATCAAAGGACCATTGATCTTCATACTTTGGGTTGTATTTCTTTATGGCTTTCTAAGTAGAGAGAAACATGTAGATCATAGTTAAACAGTACTGGTCAAACATGCTAACCCCTACCTTAACTCTTACCCCAAACCCAGGTTAACATGAGGAGGCATGTTAGGAAATGTTAGGATAATGGAGGTGTGTGTGTGTCGTACCTCTACGTCACCCACTGATGCAGTGGTCTTCTTGGCCAGACTCTCCAGCTGTTTAGAGACCACCTCCCACCGACTTCGCTCAGAGCTGGTTACCTGGGAAAGTCAATCAATCAACCAACCGACCAATCAACCAACTAACCATTCAAGCAACTGACCAATCAACCAACTAACCAATCAATAATTCAGCCAACAAACCAATCAATCAATTAACCAATCAACCAAATATTCAATAAATCAATCAATCGACATAATAATGTATAAATTAAACAGTAAATGAATGAACCAATGAACACACCCATCCAGTATTGATGAGGCTTTCTGGTGAGCAGGGCATCTTAACAAAGTCACTGTGCCACACATGATGTCCAGAATGAGGTTTTAATGTCCTTTTATGGTGGAACTCATTCACCTGAATAGGGAGGTAGACAGAGACATGAATGATCTGTGAGAGACAGCAATGATTTCAACATACATTTTCTGGTGTAAAGATCCAGTTCACTCTGTCGCTTTAAAAACTATATTTTTCATTGGGCTAGACTGTTTTAACTATCTCACTCTACCTCCTCCTCCTCATTCTCTCCATAATCACAAACAAAGAAAGACAACACAGTTATTCAGAGCAGACAGAGCGATGCCAGAGAGTCTTACATCTATGAGGACGTTGTGAGTTCTGCTGAAGGGCAGCAGCTCCAGCTCCATGTGACACTGAGGGACTTTCTTCAGCTCAGAGAGAGAGCAGCACGACCTCTTCTCCTCCTCATCCCTCACTCCTTCTCTCGTTCCATCCCTCTCGCTTTCCCACCCTCTATCCCTCGATCTTTCCCTCGCCCACTCCATCTCTCTTTCCCTTCCTCCATCCCTCTCTCTTTCCCTTCCTCCATTCCTCTCTCCTTTGCTCGCTCCATCCCTGTCGCTTTCCCTTCCTCGATCCCTCTCTCTTTCCCACCCTCTATCCCTACCTCTACCCCTCTTTTTCTCCCTTTCTCCATCCCTTTCTCTCTCACTGTCTCCGTGCAGTGATTTGGCGACCAGAGTGTTGTCAATATCGACCAGGTTTCCAACAGGGAACTCGCTGCTTGGGCGGCGTTTGACCTCCTGACCCCTGTCCTTGTCCTCCATGGGGTCGTCTTGCTGCAGAGCAGCTTTCATCTGGGAGCTGTGGTTGTTATGACCTGCTATCCCTAGAGAGAGACAGAGAGACAGGAGGACACAGGATGACAATTTGATGCTGTATTTGATAGCTGTAGGACCTTCAATAAGAATAAGTTGATGTTATTATAATCAATCCATCAAACTTTAATTGTCCCCAGAGGGAAATTTGGTTTGTGAGCAGCGGTAACATGATAGAAATAGTTAATTCAATAGTTAAGAAAGGTAAGAGATTTTGTATTTAAATAAAGGGCTTCATTAACACAGGCAGCGCAATTCTGATCTTTTGCACAATTATTGGCAAACAATCTGATCTGATTGGTCAAAAGACAAATAATTGGGCAAAAGATCAGATTTGGGCCACCTGTATAACTCGTAGATTTAGTATTTCCAACCCACCTGTAGTGGAGATCTTGGTCCATTCTCCTTTAAGGAGGTCTTCTACTTTCACTCTCAGCTCAGACACTGACTTATTCACATCTCCAAAGTACTGAAGAGGACAGACAATGATGCTGGGCAAGTCTGAAGATACACTGGGACTTGAGAGAGATTGATAACTCTGGACAGAGAGAGAGAGATTTACATCACTGTAACTTCATATTCATATCATGTATAGGCCTAACAAGGCAGTATAGTCACCTGAAGGAAATGGATGTGATCCTCTGTGTGTGAGAGTTGCTCCAGCTCAACATCTCTCCTCCTCAGCTCAACTATCTCCTGTTCCAGTTGCTCCAGTAGACCTTCAGCTCGACTCACTTCAGCCTTCTCCTGGGCTCTGATCAGCTCCTTCACCTCAGAGCGCCTTTCCTCCATGGAGCGGATCAGCTCAGTAAAGATACTCTCACTGTCATCCACTGCTGCATTTGCAGAGTGCTGTCAGGACAGAGAGAGAGCAAGAGAAAGAAAGAGAGAGGGAGATAGAATGAATAGAGAGAAGAGGACAAAATAGTGAAGGCTCCATGTTATCAGTCTATCCTCTCTGTAACTTGGAGCCCAGACAGCCTGTTCCTAGGGATGACCTAAGCCTTTTGGAGGCCCTAAGAGAGATTTGCCTGGGGGTCTCCCCACCTCGCGGGTAAAACATTTTAGTGTCCCCCCTCTTGACGGTAGAGAGAAAATGTTTCCTTTTTAAAGTACATTTCCTGCAATTCTACACATTTAGCCATGGTGTGGAGATACATTTTTGCAGTTTGAAGCTAATTTCCTGAAATTCTACACATTTTGACTTATACCATGAGAGTGAAAATCAGTGGGGGCCCCTGAAGGTCAAGGCCCATGGGCAGGTACCCTTCGTGCTCAATCGGTAATTTGGCCATGATAACTACAAGTTTAGATAGCTGGCTAGACTAACTTAACAATCTAAAAATGTATTGCTGACATGGGCTAATTGAGTGACTGTCAGTGACTGACATAACAAGAGGAAAACTGCTGATACACAACCACATTTCAAAATTGCAACTTGTGTATTCTACTAACTCTCTAACTCTCAACAGGAAGTTGAGAACCTGGCTGAGCCCTCAAACTTTTTCAGCGACAGCTTATGTCTCTTATGCCTAGTGCCGGCCCTGCCTGTTCCCCACAGTGGGACTCAGAAAGTCTGATTGGAGAGGGCCTCTCCCTCACTGGCTGACTGGAGGAGGGAAGTAAAATGTGCATATCCTCTGGTCAATAATAATACTCACCTTGAGAGACTCCACAGCCTGTTGGAGCTCCTTCAGCACCTTCTCTCTCTCCTGGACTCTCTGCTGGAGCTTCTGCTGACTCATTCCCAGCTGACTCTGTGGTGAAACACTTTTCATTGAGCTACCAAGTTTTATATGTCCATTAGTTACAATAATTAAAAGGGGACCATCACGCTCTTCCAAAGGTTTGGTTGGTGTGAAAATCCCGTAGGTACCTACACACTGAAGAATGCTAAAATGCTGAAACGTCTGTCTACGTTTTACCTGATGCAGTGAAAATAAAAAAGTAAAATGAAGTAAAGCCATATGTGTGGACCCATCATACTGTTTTTCTAATGTGTCCAATAGTTCAACAGTGAAGTAACATAGAGGGTAGTGTCATGACGTTGCCCTCTTTGGGTACAGCGATCACCATCCCCCTCTCTCTGTCTCTTACACTCAGGCTGCTGCAACCTCAGGTCGTAAATTCCTGGAGGAGATTATCTCCTCATGGCCACAGTATAGAGAGAGAGTGAGTTTTCATAGAGAGAACAAAGGAATTTCTTCCATCTCACAGAACTTGAGGTCCGAACAGTATTTATGTTCTGGAGAACGTATAAAAGATCGGTGAAGAATCCAGCTATGAACTGGTCCATTTGGTACAATTTTGTGAAACTCTTGAGAGACAATACGGCCACATTAGCATAACGCTGTTTATACAATAGCCTCAGATATGAGGCTTACATCTAATTGTTGTATAAGATGAATGAGTGAGGATGATACTGTTTGTGAAATTGTGTCATGTGATTTTGGACTGTTTAATGAAGATTCCCTTTGGAGTTTAACTAAATCAGAGGACCGCCCATGAGCACAGTTATGGTCTGGCGTCCTGGGACAGGCCCTTTTCTGCTCTTCCGAATAAAACCCCCACCCCGGTTTTCTATCAACAGACCGAGCTTACCTCAATTACGAGATGGCTAAAGGTTGCAGACCAGCTTACCACGAGAGGGCCAAGGTTTGAGAAGAGACCATAAACCTAAGGTTTGAGTAGATGGCTGAATCTTTTAACCATACCACGTGGTTAAACTCTTAGACTATCGATACCGACAGAATAAGAACAAGTCTTTAATATTAATTACTAGTCTGCAGCTAGGAATTCGGTATCATTGAACGCGAAGACCGACATGAATGAATGTCACTCTGAACTATCCATTCTAACCACGACAGAGGGCGGACAGACTCTCCAACAGAAACAAACTTTTCAACAGAGATCCCGACGACACACTGAGCGTAAATATATATATTGATTGCAATTGTTCCCGAATGAGTGAGCGTTCATGTGCAAAGGATTAGCATTTCAATTGTTATAATTATCAACTTTGTAGTGTCTCATCTCAGTTGACCCCCACTTCCCTTTTTGTCAACCAAGCCGCGATACCGGTTTATCCCACTAGGGAAACTCCGTTATCATTTCCTTGTAACTATCTACTGTTTGTTTATGCATTTCTGTGAATTACTTAGTTAGTAAATAAATGATTTTAAGACAATTGATGTATGGATGACTCATAGTGAAGACTGGGTTCGTGCAGATAACCAACAATTTACGACGTTTGGAATGAGACTGACGTGAGGTAAATAATAATTCATTAATTCGAAGACTAATTGATCAGATATTAAAACATCTGAAAGTTATAAATTATAACTTTGTAATCTGAATATTTTCCTTGGTGCCCCGACTTCCTAGTTAAATAAAGGTAAGAAATATATATATATTGTTGATTGTTAAAAAGGCCAGTCCTCTAAACCAAACTGTGTTCTCACCTACATCACATGTCAATCACCACAGTCACCACAGCACACAGTTACTACACAGTCACCACAGCCCACGGTTACTACACAGTCACCACCAGGGTTGGGTATGTTACTTTCTAAAAGTAATCCATTACAGTTACTAATTACCTGTCCAAACTCAGTAACGTAATCTGATTACATTCCGTTATGTTTAGATTACTTTCCCCTTAAGAGGCTTTAGAAGAAGACACAAATGTATGTTACCAATTGAACAACATCTATTGCAGGATAAATAAATGTTACAGTTTACATAGCTGGCCATATGTGGATGTTACATTTTACTTTATGGGTTGGTTATGTAGGCTTCTTCTAACCCATCGCTTTCTACTAAATATAATAATATGATTAAATGATATATTTACATTAAAAAACAAAGTCTATCAGAATTCCCATCACTCCTTTAAATGTTATACCCCTTGATGTTCAAGAATAGGACTTGGAAATATGGAAGTATAGATTAGCCAAATTAATTTTACCTGATCATAAACCAAAAACTAAGGACTTATTAGCCAGCCCTACTCTGTTGTTTATGATTTTGTTATCATGGAGGACTGATTGGTCTCATTGATTCTAGTTGAAAAATAAATGCTGTGCTCATGGAATTGCATGCTTTGAGCATTACTGAAAAGTGCTATTTACATGTGTAACAAAACGGTCACTTCTGTTTAGGTAAGAAGCTGAGGGATGGGCCTGGAGAAATGGAACCACTCTCAGATTAATAGACAAAGTTATGGATGGAAGTACTGACCATCCATGATATCAAAATTATAGTTTTAACCATGTTGACGCTATACAATGTTTGATTACGTTTCCAAATGTTTACAAACATTGGAGAAAAACAAGCTTATATTTTGGGTTCTCATGAAGTGTGACAGTTGAACTAAACTAATGAGGCATTAATAAGTTATATTCTTCAAGAATCAATGGATATAAAGCTCTTGTCACGTCCTGACCATAGTGCTTATGTGTTTTGCTTGTTTTAGTGTTGGTCAGGACGTGAGCTGGGTGGGCATTCTATGTTGTGTGTCTAGTTTGTCTGTTTCTGTGTTCGGCCTAATATGGTTCTCAATCAGAGGCAGCTGTCAATCGTTGTCCCTGATTGAGAATCATATATAGGTGGCTTGTTTTGTGTTGGGATTTTGTGGGTGGTTGTTTCCTGTCTCTGTGTTTTCTCTGCACCAGATAGGGCTGTTTCGGTTTGCCACGTTTGTTATTTTGTAGTATTTGTAAGTGTTCACAGTATTCGTCTTGTTAATTAAACATGTTGAACACGAGCTACGCTGCGTCTTGGTCCGATCCCTCTTACACTCTCTCTTCTCGTGAAGAGAGGGAAGGCTGCCGTTACAGAACCACCCACCAATCTCGGACCAAGCAGCGTGGCTACGGGCAGCAGCAGCAGCAGCGGCCCACTACACAGGACTCCTGGACATGGGAGGAAATTTTGGAGGGAAAAGGACACTGGGCTCACATTGGAGAATATCGCCGCTCTCGTGAAGAGATGGAGGCAGCTAAAGCCCAGGAGCGGTGGTATGAGGAGGCAGCACGGAAGCGTGGCTGGAAGCCTGAGAAGAAACCCCAAAAATTTATTGGGGGGGGGGGCTAAAGGGTAGTGTGGCGAAGTCAGGTAGGAAACCTGCGCCCACTTCCCATGCTTACCGTGGAGAGCGGGAGTACGGGCAGACACCGTGTTATGCGGAAGAGCGCATGGTGTCTCCTGTACGTGTGCTTAGCCCGGTGCGGTACATTCCAGCTCCACGTATCGGCCGGGCTAGAGTGGGCATTGAGCCAGGTGCCATGAAGCCGGCTCAACGCGTCTGGTCTCCAGTGCGTCTCCTCGGGCCGGCATACATGGCACCAGCCTTACGCATGGTGTCCCCGGTTCGCCAACACAGCCCAGTGCGGGTTATTCCACCTCCCCGGACTGGTCGGGCTACGGGGAGCATTCAACCAGGTAAGGTTGGGCAGGCTCGGTGCTCAAGGGAGCCAGTACGCCTGCGCGGTTCGGTATATCCGGCGCCACCTTCCCGCCCCAGCCCAGTACCACCAGTGCCTACACCACGCACCAGGCTTCCAGTGCGTCTCCAGAGCCCTGTTCCTCCTCCACGCACTCTCCCTGTGGTGCGTGTCTCCAGCCCAGTACCTCCAGTTCCGGCACCACGCACCAAGCCTCCTGTGCGTCTCCAGAGCCCTGTACGCACTGTTCCTTCTCCCCGCACTCGCCCTGAGGTGCGTGTCTCCAGTCCGGTACCACCAGTGCCGGTACCACGCACCAGGCCTATAGTGCGCCTCGAGAGTCCAGTGTGCCCTGTTCCTGCTCCCCGCACTAGCCTTGAGGTGCGTGTCTCCAGTCCGGTACCACCAGTTCCGGCACCACGCACCAGGCCTACTGTGCGCCTCAGCAGGTCAGAGTCGGCCGTCTGCCCAGCGCCGTCTGAGCTGCCTGCCTGCCCAGCGCCGTCTGAGCTGCCTGCCTGCCCAGCGCCGTCTGAGCTGCCTGCCTGCCCAGCGCCGTCTGAGCAATCCGTTTGCCCAGCGCCATCTAAGCCATCCGTCTGCCCAGTGCCGTCAGAGCCGCCCGTCTGTCCCGAGCCGTCAGAGCCGCCCGTCTGTCCCGAGCCGTCAGAGCCGCCCGTCTGTCCCGAGCCGCCCGTCTGTCCCGAGCCGTCAGAGCCGCCCGTCTGTCCCGAGCCGTCAGAGCCGCCCGTCTGTCCCGAGCCGTCAGAGCCGCCCGTCTGTCCCGAGCCGTCAGAGCCGCCCGTCTGTCCCGAGCCGCTAGAGCCGCCCGTCTGTCCCGAGCCGCTAGAGCCGTCCGTCAGTCAGGAGCCGCTAGAGCCGTCCGTCAGTCAGGATCCGCCAGAGCCGCCAGCCAGGAGCTGCCAGAGCCGCCAGCCAGTCAGGAGCTGCCAGAGCCGCCAGCCAGTCAGGAGCTGCCAGAGCCGCCAGCCAGTCAGGAGCTGCCAGAGCCGCCAGCCAGTCAGGAGCTGCCAGAGCCGCCAGCCAGTCAGGAGCTGCCAGAGCCGCCAGCCAGTCAGGAGCTGCCAGAGCCGCCCTCCAGTCATGAGCTGCCCTCCAGTCATGAGCTGCACTCCAGTCATGAGCTGCCCTCCAGTCATGAGCTGCCCTCCAGTCATGAGCTGCCCCTCAGCCCGGAGCTGCCCCTCAGCCCGGAGCTGCCCCTCAGCCCGGAGCTACCTCTCTGTCCTGAGCTACCTCTCTGTCCTGAGCTACCTCTCTGTCCTGAGCTGTCTCCTCAATTTAGTGGGGACCTTGGTGAGGATTCCCAGGCCAAGGTCGGGGGCGAGGGTTGCCACTCAAAGGACGCTAAGGAGGGGGACAAAGACAATGGTGGAGTGGTGGCCTCGTCCTGCGCCGGAACCGCCACCGCGGACAGATGCCCACCCAGACCCTCCCCTTGAGTTTTAGGGGTGCGTTCGGAGTCCGCACCTCAGGAGGGGGGTACTGTCACGTCCTGACCATTGTGCTTATGTGTTTTGCTTGTTTTAGTGTTGGTCAGGACGTGAGCTGGGTGGGCATTCTATGTTGTGTGTCTAGTTTGTCTGTTTCTGTGTTCGGCCTAATATGGTTCTCAATCAGAGGCAGCTGTCAATCGTTGTCCCTGATTGAGAATCATATATAGGTGGCTTGTTTTGTGTTGGGATTTTGTGGGTGGTTGTTTCCTGTCTCTGTGTTTTCTCTGCACCAGATAGGGCTGTTTCGGTTTGCCACGTTTGTTATTTTGTAGTATTTGTAAGTGTTCACAGTATTCGTCTTGTTAATTAAACATGTTGAACACGAGCTACGCTGCGTCTTGGTCTGATCCCTGTTACACTCTCTCTTCTCGTGAAGAGAGGGAAGGCTGCCGTTACAGCTCTGGAAAAAATTAAGAGACCACTGCAAAATTATCAGTTTCTCTGGTTTTACTATTTATAGGTACTGTATGTGTTTGGGTAAAAAAAATGTATTTTATTTTATTCTATAAACTACTGACAACATTTCTCCCAAATTCCAAATAAAACTACTGTCATTTCGAGCATTTATTTGCAGAATATCACAACTGGTCAAAATAACAAAAAAGATGCAGTGTTGTCAGACCTCGAATAATGCAAAGAAAATAAGTTCATATTCATTTTTAAACAACACAATACTAATGTTTTAACTTAGGAAGAGTTCAGAAATCAATATTTGGTGGAATAACCCTGATTTTCAGTCACAGCTTTCATGTGTCTTGGCTTGCTCTCCGCCAGTCTTTCACATTAATGTTGGGTGACTTGATGCCACTCCTGGCGCAAAAATTCAAGCAGCTCGGCTTTGTTTGATGGCTTGTGACCATCCATCTTCCTCTTGATCACATTCCAGAGGTTTTCAATGGGGTTCAGGTCTGGAGATTGGGCTGGTCATGACAGTGTCTTGATCTGGTGGTCCTCCATCCACACCTTGATTGACATGGCTGTGTGGCATGAAGCATTGTCCTACTGGAACAACCAATCCTCAGAGTTGGGGAACGTTTCTTTCTTGCAGGACAACCTTGTACATGGCTTGAATCATGCGTCCTTCACAAAGACAAATCTTCCCGATTCCAGCCTTGCTGAAGCAACCCCAGATCATCACCGATCCTCCACCAAATTTCACAGTGGGTGTGAGACCTGGAGAGGCCTACAAGTCACAGTGTCTCGCACCCACTGTGAAATTTGGTGGAGGATCGGTGATGATCTGGGGGTGCTTCAGCAAGGCTGGAATCGGGCAGATTTGGTTGTCCTGGAATGCTGTGAATGCTGTGGTAGCCATGCTGGTTAAGTGTGCCTTGAATTCTAAATAAATCACTGACAGTGTCACTAGCAAAGCACCCCCATACCATCACACCTCCTCCTCCATGCTTCACGATGGGAACCACACATGCAGAGGTCATCCGTTCACCTACTCTGCGTCTCACAAAGACACAGGGGTTGGAAACAAAAATCTCAAATTCGGACTCATCAGACCAAAGGACAGATTTCCACCATTCTAATGTCCATTGCTTGTGTTTCTTGGCCCAAGCAAGTCTCTTCTTATTATTGGTGTCCTTTAGTAGTGGTTTCTTTGCAGCAATTCGACCATGAAGGCCCGATTCATGCAGTCTCTTCTGAACAGTTGATGTTGAGATGTGTCTGTTACTTGAACTCTGTGAAGCATTTGGGCTGGAATTTGAGGTGCAGTTAACTCTAATGAACTTATCCTCTGCATCAGAGGTAACTCTGGGTCTTCCTGTGGCGGTCCTCATGAGAGCCAGTTTCATCATAGCGCTTGATAGTTTTTGCAACTGCACTTGAAGAAACGTTCAAAGTTCTTGAAATGTTCCGCATTGACTGATCTTCATGTCTTAAAGTAATGATGGATTGTCGTTTTTCTTTGCTTATTTGAGCTGTTCTTGCCATAATATGGACTTGGGCTTTTACCAAATATGGCTATCTTCTGTATACCACCCTGACCATGTCACCACAAAACTGATTGGCTCAAACACATTAAGAAGGAAAGAAATTCCACAAATCAGATTTTACCAAGGCACACCTGTTAATTGAGATGCATTCCAGGTGACTACCTCATGAAGCTGGTTGAGAGAATGCCAAAAGTGTGCAAAGTCCAAATATGGATGTAGCAACTACGATTGCCTCTTTAAGTCTAGCAAAAGTGTGTCCATTTGGCCTATGGATTTTGTTTTTTATCAGCATGAATTAGATTGAACAATAAAAGCCCCACTTTTATTCCATAGGCTGTGATATGCAGCTGTTGCAAGAGTACATTTTTCACTGGTTGTCCACTGGTTTCAAAAACAATGATTGATAGGCAGCTTAAACTTCTTGAATTCAATCATGATTGGGTTCAAATAGACATTTAGATTTGTGAACAGCCATCCACAACAACCACAATCCGTAAGGCATTAATACAGTTGAAGTCGGAAGTTTACATACACTTAGGTTGGAGTCATTAAAACTTGTTTTTCAACCACTCCACAAATTTCTTGTTAACAAACTATAGTTTTTGCAAGTCAGTTAGGACATCTACTTTGTGCATGACAAAATACATTTTTCCAACAATTGTTTACAGATTGTTTCACTTATAATTCACTGTATAACAATTCCAGTGGGTCAGAAGTTTACATACACTAAGTTGACTGTGCCTTTAAACAGCTTGGAAAATTCCAGAAAATGATGTCATGACTTTAGAAGCTTCTGATAGGCTAATTGACATCATTTGATTCAATTGGAGGTGTACCTGTGGATGTACTTCAAGGCCTACATTCAAACTCAGTGCCTCTTTGCTTGACATCATGGGAAAATCAAAAGAAATCAGCCAAGACCTCAGAAAAAAAAAATGTAGACCTCCACAAGTCTGGTTCATCATTGGGAGCAATTTCCAAACGCCTGAAGGTAACACGTTCATCTGTACAAACAATAGTACGCAAGTAATAACACCACCGCTCAGGAATGAGACGTATTCTGTCTCCTAGAGATGAATGTACTTTGGTGCGAAAAGTGCAAATCAATCCCAGAACAACAGCAAAGGACCTTGTGAAGATGCTGGAGGAAACTGATACAAAAGTATCTATATCCACAGTTAAATATAGAGAAATAGAGTCCTATATCGACATAACCTGAAAGGCTGCTCAGCAAGGAAGTAGCTACTGCTCCAAAACTGCCATAAAAATCCAGACTACCGTTTGCAACTGCATATGGGGACAAAGATCGTACTTTTTGGATAAATGTCCTCTGGTCTGATGAAAGAAAAATAGAACTGTTTGGCCATAATGACCAGCGTTATGTTTGGAGGGAAATGGGGAGAAGAACACCATCCCAACCGTGAAGCACGGTGTCATGTTCTGACCATAGTTCTTTTGTGTTTTCTTTGTTTTAGTGTTGGTCAGGACGTGAGCTGAGTGGGCATTCTATGTTGTGTGTCTAGTTTTCCCGTTTCTATGTTTGGCCTGATATGGTTCTCAATCAGAGGCAGGTGTTAGTCATTGTCTCTGATTGGGAACCATATTTAGGTAGCCTGTTTTGTGTTGGGTTTTGTGGGTGGTTGTCTTCTGTCTTCGTGTGTCTGCACCGGACAGAACTGTTTCGGTTTTTTTCACATTTGTTGTTTTGTATTTTTGTAGTGTTCACGTTTATTGTCTTGATTAAACATGATGAACACTAACCACGCTGTGCTTTGTTCATCTCCTTAGTCCACAGAAGAAAGCCGTTACACACGGGGGTGGCAGAATCATGTTCTGGGGTGCTTTGCTGCAGGAGAGACTGGTGCACTGCACCAAATAGATGGCATCATGAGGCAGGAAAATTATGTGGATATATTGAAGCAACATCTCAAGACATCAGTCAGGAAGTTAAAGCTTGGTTGCAAATGGGTCTTCCAAATGGACAATGACCCCAAGCATACTTCAAAAGTTGTGGCAAAATGGCTTAAGGACAACAAAGTCAAGGTATTGGAGCGGCCATCACAAAGCCCTGGCCTCAATCCCATAGAAAACTTGTGGGCAGAACTGAAAATGCGTGTGCGAGCAAGGATGCCTACAAACCTGACTCAGTTACACCAGCTCCGTCAGGAGGAATGGGCCAAAATTCACCCAAATTTTTGTGGGAAGCTTTTTACCCGAAACGTTTGACCCAAGCTAAACAATTTAAAGGCAATGCTACCAAATAATAATTAAGTGTATGTAAACTTCTGACCCACTGGGAATGTGATGAAAGAAATAAAAACTGAAATAAATCATTCTCTCTACTATTATTCTGACATTTCACAGTCTTAAAATAAAGTGGTGATCCTAACTGACCTAAAACAGGTAATTTCTACTAGGATTAAATGTCAGGAATTGTGAAAAACTGAGTTTAAATGTATTTGGCTCAGGTGTATGTAAACTTCCGACTTCAACTGTAGCTAAATGAGAGAGCAGCAGTGTGATTCACATCAATGCGCAATGTAGATATCAATAAAATGTGATATCCGTATCTCAGTAGACTACACCACTGCTGTCATCCTCACCTCCAAGCGTTTATTCAAGTTGAATCATCTTTGGATGCCGACAGCAGTCACACCATTGGAAGACATAGCTTGGACTGTAGTCTACAAAAGCCTGTTCCTGCTCTTTTTACGCAATCCATCAAACCCATTTGGTGTGTCATCATAGTGGTCTCTGACTTGTGGTCAGACTCACTCAGGTGGAACAAACTGAAACTTGCCCCTTTTTTCAATGCTTATTTGAATGCCATTAAGAAAACAGAGAATTGTCAAAGTTTTTTTTTCCACAAACATGCTTTCTGAATTTAAAATGAATCCTCTAAGTAATCATCTAGTTTTTCAAAAGTATCTGTAATCTGATAACAATATTTTTGCTGGTAACGGATTACAGTTACTGCTTTTTTGTAATCCCTTACATGTAATCCGTTACTCCCCAACCCTGGTCACCACAGCACACAGTTACTACACAGTCACCACAGCACATAGTTACTACACATTCACCACAGCACACAGTTAGTACACATTCACCACAACACACAGTTACTACACAGTTACCATAGCACACAGTTATTACATAGTCACCACAGCACACAGTTACTACACAGTTACCACAGCACACAGTTACTACACATTCACCACAGCACACAGTTACTACACAGTCACCACAGCACACAGTTACTACACATTCACCACAGCACACAGTTACTACACAGTCACCACAGCACACAGTTACTACACAGTCACCACAGCACACACTTACTACACATTTACCACAGCACACAGTTACTACACAGTCACCACAGCACATAGTTACTACACATTTACCACAGCACACAGTTACTACACAGTCACCACAGCACACAGTTACTACACAGTCACCACAGCACACCGTTACTACTCAGTCACCACAGCACACAGTTACTACACAGTCACCACAGCACACAGTTACTACACAGTCACCACAGCACACCGTTACTACACAGTCACCACAGCACACCGTTACTACACATTTACCACAGCACACAGTTACTACACAGTCACCACAGCACACAGTTACTACACAGTCACCACAGCACACAGTTACTACTCAGTCACCACAGCACACAGCTACTACACATTCACCACAGCACACAGTTACTACACAGTCATCACAGCACACAGTTACTACACAGTCACCACAGCACACAGTTACTACACAGTCACCACAGCACACAGTTACTACTCAGTCACCACAGCACACAGTTACTACACAGTCACCACAGCACACAGTTACTACACAGTCACCACAGCACACAGTTACTACACAGTCATCACAGCACACAGTTACTACACAGTCACCACAGCACACAGTTACTACACAGTCACCACAGCACACAGTTACTACACAGTCACCACAGCACACCGTTACTACACAGTCACCACAGCACACAGTTACTACACAGTCACCACATCACACAGTTACTACACAGTCACCACATCACACAGTTCCTACACAGTCACCACAGCACACAGTTACTACACAGTCACCTCAGCACACAGTTACTACACAGTCACCACAGAAGACAGTTACTACACAGTCACCACAGCACACAGTTACTACACAGTCACCACAGCACACAATTGATTGAATGATTATGGTTTTTACAAAACACAACATGTATTAGAGAGACTGAACTTTGGACTGATAAAAGAGCATTCAGAATGATAATGGGGTTTCAAATGCTCATAACTCAGGTTTCACGTTCATATTTCATCTGCTTTGATCAAGTTTATTTGCACTATGTTACTTTTTCTCTCTCTTATTAAAACAGTCTTCCTACTGTGTCTTAAATTCTATGTTTAGAATTGTTCTGGTCTAACCTGTATCTCAGTCCTCTCTGCTGCAGCTGACACTGTATCATGGCCTTTATGTTCATCCATCATACATTGATACGAGATCCACTGTTGATCGGTACGACAGTAAACCTCCAGCAGTTGGTCATGATGAGAACAGATCTTCTCCTGTAGTTGTGCGGTGGCTTTGACCAGCTTGTGTTTCTTTAGTACAGGAAGATCATAGTGAGGCTGGAGGTGAGTCTCACAGTAAGACACCAGACACACCAGACAGGACATGAGGGCTTTCTGCTTTCTGGTCCCAGTGCAGAAATCACATGCCACATCTCCAGGTCCAGCATTGCACAGAGCAGGGGGAGCAGCCTGGAGTCCTGTCTTCTTCAGTGTCTCCACCACCTCAGCCAGCATGTTATTTTTCCCCAGAGTAGGCCTTGGAGTGAAGGTCTGATTGCACTGAGGACAGCTGTAGATGCCCTGATCATCCTGATCCCAGTAGCCCTCAATACAGCTTCTACAGTAACTGTGTCCACAGGGAATAGCCACCGGCTCCTTCAGTAGTTCCAGACAGACAGAACAACAGAACTGGTCCTGGTCCAGCAGAACTCCCTGCTGAGCCATTTAGACTGTTGTTGTTCACTCTCACACAGACAGATGACAGAGAGACTCAGATCAGTTTCGTTTTCTCAGAAGAGAATTTGTGGGAGGGGGAGGGACCTCCTGGTTATGCTAGAGGGTGGAGTTAAAGAAACAGAGGGAGGAAGGGAGAGAGAGAAATGAGAGAGTTCCTACACAGTCACCACAGCACATACTGACTACACATTCACCACAGCACATAGTGACTACACATTCACCACAGCACACAGTTACTACACAGTCACCACAGCACACAGTTACTACAGCACACAGTTACTACACAGTCACCACAGCACACAGTTACTACACAGTCACCACAGCAGACAGTTACTACACAGTCACCACAGCACACAGTTACTACACAGTCACCACATTACACAGTTCATACACAGTCACCACATCACACAGTTACTACACAGTCACCACAGCACACAGTTACTACACAGTCACCACAGCACACAGTTACTACACAGTCACCACAGCACACAGTTACTACACAGTCACCACAGCACACAGTTACTACACAGTCACCACAGCACACAGTTACTACACAGTCACCACAGCACACAGTTACTACACAGTCACCACAGCACATAGTTACTACTCAGTCACCACATCACACAGTTTCTACACAGTCACCACAGCACACAATTGATTGAATGATTATGGTTTTTACAAAACACAACATGTATTAGAGAGACTGAACTTTGGACTGATAAAAGAGCATTCAGAATGATAATGGGGTTTCAAATGCTCATAACCCCCTTCAGTAGTCCCTTCAGGCCCCTTCAGTAGTTCCAGACAGACAGAACAACAGAACTCGAGCAAGTTTTGGTATGCAGGAAAATAATCCTGCAACATCTGGAAATTGAAATTTAATGTGGATTATAATTAATGGACATTTTTGTAGGGGTTGATACATTTTTGGTTAAGGCAAATCAAGTCTTGGCAGCAAAAGAGTTATCAAATTAAAATCCTACATCTGTACTACTACAAGCTGACTAGTTCTGTGTAGATTTGAGGTTTGAACTCACTGACAAGAAATGAAAAATAACATGGTTCTCTTTCAGTGTTCCCAGGGGAATTAACTTTGCAGAAGGTTCATAATAATTTATTCAGAAAGAATCGAGCCTGGGTCCCAGGTCGGATGGACATGGTAGATATATATACTACATGACCAAAAGTATGTGGACACCTGCATGTCAAACATCTCATTCCAAAATCATGGGCGTTAATATGGAGTTGGTCCCCCCTTTGCTGCAATAATGGTCTCCCCTCTTCTGGAAAGGCTTTCCACTAGATGTTGGAACATTGCTGAAGGGACTTGCTTCCATTCAGCCACAAAAGCATTAGTGAGGTTGGGCACTGATGTTGGATGATTACTCGCAGTCAGCTTTCCAATTCAACCCAATGGTGTTTGATGGGGTTGAGGTTAGAGCTATGTGTAGGCCAGTCAAGTTCTTCCACACCGACCTCGACAAACCATTTCTGTATGGACCTCGCTTTGTGCATGGTGGCATTGTCATGCTGAAACAGGAAAGGGCCTTTCCCCATATTGCTGCCACAAAGTTGGAAGCACAGAATCATCTAGAAGGGCCTAGCCCGAACCATGAAAAACAGCATAGTAAGCCTGTAATGTAGGTTTTGATCTTGCAGCGGTGGAAACACCCTTTCAAAGTTACTGTAGAAATGGAAGCCCCAGTCTCCCCTGTCTGGTATGGAAGCCCCAGTCTCCCCTGTCTGGTATGGAAGCCCCAGTCTCCCCTGTCTGGTATGGAAGCCCCAGTCTCCCCTGTCTGGTATGGAAGCCCCAGTCTCCCCTGTCTGGTATGAACATTGGTACGAGGGCAGCGTTGTTATCCACAACTGGGTTGTGGGCGATGAAGGAGAGCAGATGTAGGCCGTGACTTGGGAAGAGGTGGCCAAACTCAATATTACTGAGATCACTGATTGAGCTGAGGGTTGGGGGGTCTTCCCAGACCAAGGCCAGTGGAAGCAACAGGAAGAAGATGAATAGCAGGCCTTCTCTCCCTATGGTGAACCTATTACAGAGAGATAGTATGACGGGCAGTGTAATCAAGAATAATTTATCAAATAAATGGTAGTTGAAAGTTAAGTAGAAAAAACGTGGAAATTGGGATATTTTGTGTGAACTATCCTTTTAAGATATTCATCAACTATTACAGATGTAGTCTACTAATGTAGTTAACGTAAGTTTAATCAGTAAGGCTGGTCTGAATGATTATCCTCACATTCTACTTTGATTCAGTAGTAGGCTACAACATAATTCACATCACATCCTTTATCATGGGCACAGCAGGAATTTATATCTGTGAGGTTTACAAATGTTCTCGTCAACAGCATCATGTCACTCCTCCTCCTTTACTATCAATTAGCCAGGTGTGGAATGTCAATCCCCTTTACCCTATAATTAATGAGCACAGCAGAATAATTCATCTTGAAGAAATGTATTCTTAACACCTGGAAATTAATCAATCTGCCATCATTAACACAATGATAAAATCTAATTATTTATTATTTAAATATTAAAAGTGCATGGACAACAGAGAAAAACAAAATGGTGTAATTTGAGGCCATGTGGAGAACAATAATGCAGGCACTGGAGATAGGGGTATGAACATGTGGGTGGGCCGTTGGGGTGTATTCGATGTTTGTGTGCGTCTGTATGTTGTGGTTCGTATATGTATGTTTGTATGTTTGGGGAAAAAGTGAATAAATAAAATATAAATGTAAAAGAATAATGGAACCTCACCACTCTTGCTAAATAACCTGGGAATCCCTGTACGATGATCAGCTCGCTCTCCTCTCAACAACGGGCATACATATTGTGATGTATTTACCCCTGTTCTATCTCTCGCTGTCTTGCAGCAAGTGTTACTGTCGACCCACCACCTCCCCACCCACCGCCACCAGCTGAAGTTCCGTAATCGGAACCTCTCACTCTCAGCGGGATAGGGGGTTTCCATGCCAGCTGCCCACCAAAGGGCTACTTGCCAAGCCAGCATCTGGCTCTGGGGGTAACCCTTCACAGACGAGGCCATCCGCTAAACTATTTGAATACTTTCATATTCATGTGTTGTCTCTGTTGTTTATTCAGTTAAGCCTTTTACCTGAATGGACTGATTTAACATTGGTCTCTTACCTGGTCATGGTGAACAGTCTACGACTCTAGTGAGCCCAGTACCAGTAATGGGGTGGGGATCTCTATTCAATCCCAGCATGGGGCCTGTGTATATCATAAATAATACATAACAAATACAAAAGGAGTTCAGAATTCCGTTCTCCTTAAATAAACTCTACTTTATCTCCCTGCTTTTGCTCCTATCCGGCCATCTCCTTAAATAAACTCTACTTTATCTCCCTGCTTTTGCTCCTATCTGGCCATCTCCTTAAATAAACTCTACTTTATCTCCCTGCTTTTGCTCCTATTCTGCCATCTCCTTAAATAAACTCTACTTTATCTCCCTGCTTTTGCTCCTATCCGGCCATCTCCTTAAATAAACTCTACTTTATCTCCCTGCTTTTGCTCCTATCCGGCCATCTCCTTAAATAAACTCTACTTTATCTCCCTGCTTTTGCTCCTATCTGGCCATCTCCTTAAATAAACTCTACTTTATCTCCCTGCTTTTGCTCCTATCCAGCCATCTCCTTAAATAAACTCTACTTTATCTCCCTGCTTTTGCTCCTATCCGGCCATCTCCTTAAATAAACTCTACGTTATCTCCCAGCTTTTGCTCCTATCCGGCCATCTCCTTAAATAAACTCCACGTTATCTCCCTGCTTTTGCTCCTATCTGGCCATCTCCTAAAATAAACTCTACTTTATCTCCCTGCTTTTGCTCCTATCTGGCCATCTCCTTAAATAAACTCTACTTTATCTCCCTGCTTTTGCTCCTATCCGGCCATCTCCTTAAATAAACTCTACTTTATCTCCCTGCTTTTGCTCCTATCCTGCCATCTCCTTAAATAAACTCTACTTTATCTCCCTGCTTTTGCTCCTATCCGGCCATCTCCTTAAATAAACTCTACTTTATCTCCCTGATTTTGCTCCTATCCGGCCATCTCCTTAAATAAACTCTACTTTATCTCCCTGATTTTGCTCCTATCCGGCCATCTCCTTAAATAAACTCTACTTTATCTCCCTGCTTTTGCTCCTATCCTGCCATCTCCTTAAATAAACTCTACTTTATCTCCCTGCTTTTGCTCCTATCCGGCCATCTCCTTAAATAAACTCTACTTTATCTCCCTGCTTTTGCTCCTATCCGGCCATCTCCTTAAATAAACTCTACGTTATCTCCCAGCTTTTGCTCCGATCCGGCCATCTCCTTAAATAAACTCTACGTTATCTCCCTGCTTTTGCTCCTATCTGGCCATCTCCTTAAATAAACTCTACTTTATCTCCCTGCTTTTGCTCCTATCCGGCCATCTCCTTAAATAAACTCTACTTTATCTCCCTGCTTTTGCTCCTATCCGGCCATCTCCTTAAATAAACTCTACTTTATCTCCCTGCTTTTGCTCCTATCCAACATTGACGAATACGCTGATTCGGTGAGCGAGTTCATTAGAAAGTGCATTGACGATGTCGTACCCACAGCAACGATTAAAACATTCCCAAACCAGAGACCGTGGATTGACGGCAGCATTCGTGTGAAACTGAAAGCGCGAACCACTGCTTTTAACCAGGGCAAGGTGACCGGAAACATGACCGAATACAAACAGTGTCGCTATTCTCTCCGCAAGGCAATCAAACAAGCTAAGTCCCAGTACAGAGACAAAATAGAGTCGCAATTCAACAGCTCAGACACAAGAGGTATGTGGCAGGGTCTACAGTCAATCACGGATTACAAAAAGAAAACCAGCCCCGTCGCGGACCAGGATGTCTTGCTCCCAGACAGGCTAAATAACTTTTTTTTTAAAAATTTTATTTTATTTTTTTATAAATTTGATCCCCTTTTCTCCCCAATTTTCGTGGTATCCAATCGCTAGTAATTACTATCTTGTCTCATCGCTACAACTCCCGTACGGGCTCGGGAGAGACGAAGGTCGAAAGCCATGCGTCCTCCGAAGCACAACCCAACCAAGCCGCACTGCTTCTTTAACACAGCGCGCCTCCAACCCGGAAGCCAGCCGCACCAATGTGTCGGAGGAAACACCGTGCACCTGGCCCCCTTGGTTAGCGCGCACTGCGCCCGGCCCGCCACAGGAGTCGCTGGAGCGCGATGAGACAAGGATATCCCTACCGGGCAAACCCACCCTAACCCGGACGACGCTAGCCCAATTGTGCGTCGCCCCACGGACCTCCCGGTCGCGGCCGGCTGCGACAGAGCCTGGGCGCGAACCCAGAGACTCTGGTGGCGCAGTTAGCACTGCGATGCAGTGCCCTAGACCACTGCGCCACCCGGGAGGCCCGCTAAATAACTTTTTTGCTCGCTTTGAGGACAATACAGTGCCACTGACACGGCCCGCTACCAAAACCTGCGGGCTCTCCTTCACTGCAGCCGAGGTGAGTAAAACATTTAAACGTGTTAACCCTCGCAAGGCTGCAGGCCCAGACGGCATTCCCAGCCGCGTCCTCAGAGCATGCGCAGACCAGCTGGCTGGTGTGTTTACGGACATATTCAATCAATCCTTATCCCAGTCTGCTGTTCCCACATGCTTCAAGAGGGCAACCATTGTTCCTGTTCCCAAGAAAGCTAAGGTAACTGAGCTAAACGACTACCGCCCCGTAGCACTCACTTCCGTCATCATGAAGTGCTTTGAGAGACTAGTCAAGGACCATATCACCTCCACCCTACCGGACACCCTAGACCCACTCCAATTTGCTTACCGACCCAATAGGTCCACAGACGACGCAATCGCAACCACACTGCACACTGCCCTAACCCATCTGGACAAGAGGAATACCTATGTGAGAATGCTGTTCATCGACTACAGCTCAGCATTTAACACCATAGTACCCTCCAAACTCGTCATCAAGCTCGAGACCCTGGGTCTCGACCCCGCCCTGTGCAACTGGGTCCTGGACTTCCTGACGGGCCGCCCCCAGGTGGTGAGGATAGGTAACAACATCTCCACCCCGCTGATCCTCAACACTGGGGCCCCACAAGGGTGCGTTCTGAGCCCTCTCCTGTACTCCCTGTTCACCCATGACTGCGTGGCCATGCACGCCTCCAACTCAATCATCAAGTTTGCAGACGACACTACAGTGGTAGGCTTGATTACCAACAACGACGAGACGGCCTACAGGGAGGAGGTGAGGGCCCTCGGAGTGTGGTGTCAGGAAAATAACCTCACACTCAACGTCAACAAAACAAAGGAGATGATTGTGGACTTCAGGAAACAGCAGAGGGAGCACCCCCCTATCCACATCGACGGGTCAGTAGTGGAGAAGGTGGAAAGTTCCTCGGTGTACACATCACGGACAAACTGAATTGGTCCACCCACACAGACAGCATGGTGAAGAAGGCGCAGCAGCGCCTCTTCAACCTCAGGAGGCTGAAGAAATTCGGCTTGTCACCAAAAGCACTCACAAACTTCTACAGATGCACAATCGAGAGCATCCTGTCGGGCTGTATCACCGCCTGGTACGGCAACTGCTCCGCCCACAACCGTAAGGCTCTCCAGAGGGTAGTGAGGTCTGCACAACGCATCACCGGGGGCAAACTACCTGCCCTCCAGGACACCTACACCACCCGATGTCACAGGAAGGCCATAAAGATCATCAAGGACAACAACCACCCGAGCCACTGCCTGTTCACCCCGCTATCATCCAGAAGGCGAGGTCAGTACAGGTGCATCAAAGCAGGGACCGAGAGACTGAAAAACAGCTTCTATCTCAAGGCCATCAGACTGTTAAACAGCCACCACTAACATTTAGCGGCCGCTGCCAACATACTGACTCAACTCCAGCCACTTTAATAATGGGAATTGATGGAAATTATGTAAAAATGTACCACTAGCCACTATAAACAATGCCACTTAATATAATGTTTACATACCCTACATTACTCATCTCATATGTATATGTATATACTGTACTCTATATCATCTACTGCATCTTGCCATCTTTATGTAATACATGTATCACTAGCCACTTTAAACTATGCCACTTTATGTTTACATACCCTACATTACTCATCTCATATGTATATACTGTACTCTATACCATCTACTGCATCTTGCCTATGCCGTTCTGTACCATCACTCATTCATATATCTTTATGTACATATTCTTTATCCCTTTACACTTGTGTGTATAAGGTAGTAGTTGTGGAATTGTTAGGTTAGATTACTTGTTGGTTATTACTGCATTGTCGGAACTAGAAGCACAAGCATTTTGCTACACTCGCATTAACATCTGCTAACCATGTGTATGTGACAAAATTTGATTTGATTTGATTTGATCCAGCCATCTCCTTAAAAAAAATCTACTCATGTCACTAAATGTTCCAATAGCTGAAAATCGGGTTGATCAACAACAACCTAGTTTAGTGGCAGATTATGTAAATGTGTATATGTACTGTACTATATTATATACAGGTATATGGCTCTGAAAATGTGTATTGAAAATGGGGTTATAGTACAGAATAATGGTTCTGCAACAGAACTAAACACAACAGCCAGCCTAGCGTCTGTCTGTCTCAGCCAAAGCTAACAGTACAGTCATCATTTCCAGACACACTCTGTATGGGTCAGGTGGTCATCATAATGCTGATTGGTTAAACAATCTGTCCTTGGTTACACCGTTAGAGTGACAATAGTAGAGGTGCATAAATATGGTGGCCCACATGGACTTACAACAAGTCCTTGTTTTAAGTGTGTGTATATGTCAGCTAAAATGTTGAAAACAGTCACACTGCTCAAAAAAGCTATGGTGCTAAAAACAGCCACAAAATAAAAACTGGATTATAAAGAGGAATTTATTACTGGATTATAAAGAGGAATTTATTAATCATTTAAAAATAATAATAATTCTAGAGTATTTTACAGTACACTTCATGTGCATCACAGCAGAGGAGAACTGCTCATAATAATGGCCGGAAAGGAGAAATTGGAATGCCATCAAACACATAGAAACCATATGTTTGATGTATTTGATACCAATCCACTGATTCCTCTCTAGCCATTACCACGAGCCCGTTCTCCCAAATTAAGGTGCCACCAACCTCCTGTGATGTGCATAGTTTCCAGTGTTTGGTTAAGTTGTTGGCTATCATCAAGGGAGAAATCAAAAAGCAGGACCCCTGATTTTGCTGACATCATTTCATTAGCTTCGTTTTATCATCACATTTAGTCGTTTTCTAAATAGTTCAGTATGCAGTAGTTACGAATATATCAGTTTGATTTAGGAACAGTTTAACTATTGAAAAGACAAGCACATTCATAATCAACCATTACTTGGAATTGTACCATGTTTCTATCCACAGATCATTCATAGAGCCACTATCTCTGGGGTGCATCTCAATAATGTGAAAAAAGGAAAGGAGACAAGGAAAGGAAGCTCCTTTAAAGTATGGAGATGTGTCCTCAAGGCTGACTCATGTGTTTCAGGGTATTCCTGATCCAATCAAACAGGTCCACATGTGTGTGAGCCGATCGTATCACAGCACAGTAGTCATCCAGCAACTCATACAGCTCACCTGAGACAGGGGAGAGGAATAAATCAAACTTGATTTACATGGCCACTAGGAGGATAAACTCACCCATTGTAGTTCTGTGTGTACTAACTCACCCATTGTAGTTCTGTGTGTACTAACTCACCCACTGTAGTTCTGTGTGTACTAACTCACCCACTGTAGTTCTGTGTGTACTAACTCACCCACTGTAGTTCTGTGTGTACTAACTCACCCACTGTAGTTCTGTGTGTACTAACTCACCCACTGTAGTTCTGTGTGTACTAACTCCCCCACTGTAGTTCTGTGTGTACTAACTCCCCCACTGTAGCTCTGTGTGTACTAACTCACCCACTGTAGTTCTGTGTGTACTAACTCACCCACTGTAGTTCTGTGTGTACTAACTCACCCACTGTAGCTCTGTGTGTACTAACTCACCCACTGTAGTTCTGTGTGTACTAACTCACCCACTGTAGTTCTGTGTGTACTAACTCACCCACTGTAGTTCTGTGTGTACTAACTCACCCACTGTAGTTCTGTGTGTACTAACTCACCCACTGTAGTTCTGTGTGTGACCAGTAGGTGGTGCATGTTCTGCAGCTCTCTCTCCAAGCTGAAGTTCTTGAATGTGAAGAAGGCTACGCCCCTCTTGGCCCTGGCTGCAGCCATCAGCTGGATCAGAGCTGGGAGGGGAAAAACAACCAATCAGATCACAGAGTAATTTTGTGTGAATTTTCAGAGTGGGTCTCTGTGAGTAGAGTTGAGTTATTGTTTGAGGGGTTAGGAGCCAGGGTTAACAGTTAGTGGTACCTTTGAGTAAGGGGTTAACAGTTAGGGGTACCTTTGAGTAAGGGGTTAACAGTTAGTGGTACCTTTGAGTAAGGGGTTAACAGTTAGGGGTACCTTTGAGTAAGGGGTTAACAGTTAGGGGTACCTTTGAGTAAGGGGTTAACAGTTAGGGGTACCTTTGAGTAAGGGGTTAACAGTTAGGGGTACCTTTAAGTAAGGGGTTAACAGTTAGGGGTACCTTTGAGTAAGGGGTTAACAGTTAGTGGTACCTTTAAGTAAGGGGTTAACAGTTAGGGGTACCTTTAAGTTTGGGGTCTCCATTGAAGGCTCCGCAGCCCCAGTTGCCCGTGGCGATGTCAGGAAGGAAGTCTGGGTAAGTGTTGTCATCTGCCTTAAAGCCACAATATGCCTGAGGGAGGATATTACAGGAGACCACCGACATCAGATTCTACTAATCAGCTGTAATCTGGCCCCTACAGGAGAGGAGGGTTGTCTCTCACCTTGTTGAGTTCCCTGGTGACCTGTTTCATGTTGTACTGTTCTCTCTGGTGTCTGAAGTGGAGAGCATCCATGGCCACAATCTGCCTGTGTAGCCTCTGCCACTCATCCCTGCAAACACAGGCAGAGCAATCAGGGACTTTAGTGTGTGAGTGTGTGTGTGAGTGTGAGTGAGTGTGTGTGAGTGAGTGTGTGTGTTCACCTCTCAAAGTCGTCTCTGTGAGGCCCTACCCACTTAAAAGTGTCGCTGTAGCCACTGTACTGACTGAACTGTTGAGAACCTACAGAGAGAGAGAGAGAAAATGTGACGGAGGGAAAGGGAGGAGAGATGATATAACCTGTGATCACACACACACACACACACACACACACACACACACACACACACACACACACACACACACACACACACACACACACACACACACACACACACACACACACACACACACACACACACACACACACACACACACACACACACACACACACCTGTGATGAAGAGACACTCATTGTCTCCTAGTTTCTCAGTGAAGAGTCGAGATACGATGAGTTCAGGGTTCATCAGGAACAGAATCTCCTCCTGAACCAGACCTGAGCCCAACACTCCACCTCCTATCATGTTACAGGCAAAGTCCACCTGCAACACACACACACTTAGTGTTACACACTCACAAATTCACACACACACACTTAGTGTTACACACTCACAAATTCACAAACGCACACACATACAGCATTACACACACACACACACACACACACACAAGCCAGTAGATGTCAACAACCTGTAACATCCCTGCTCCCTGTTCCTCTATGAAGCCTACTGAGGAGACGTGGAGTTTAGGAACAGTCTCCCTACAACTGACACAAAGAGAAAGACAAGAGGGGACTTATTATGTTTGTCTGTGTGTCTGTGTGTCTGTGTGTGTCTGTATGTGTGTGTGAGTGTGTGTGTGTGAGTGTGTCTGTGTGTGTGTACCTCCTCCAGTTGGGCATGTCTCTGATGTAGCGCCTCTCAAAGGTCACCAGTCCACAGGGCCTGGTTGCTGTCATGGCAACAACAAGGGTCAAAGTTCAGACAGGTAAACCTGGTTCCCACAGCAACTATTATCAGAGGGTATTCCTCATCGACACTCATCATAGGTTCCTGTAACCTACATAATACACTCATTCTGTACCCTACAGTACACTACTTGTATTCCAGTCATTATAGTGACTATAGTAGTGTGTGGTAGTAACGTACCTGGGTCTGTGACAGTGTGGAAGTAATGAAGGAGGGCTCTCAGCTTCTCTCTCTTCCTCTCAGACCACTTTTCAAACAGACTGACAACACAGAGAGATAGAGTGGTCACATGTTATCATCTGTTGAAGTTGGAATACTTCATGTTTGTCTCTATGTGTGTGGGTCCTCAGTGGAGTTTGTTGTGTGTGTTCTGACCTGTTAAAGTTGATGGTGGGGTAGTTATGGTACTCTGCTCTGGGGTTGGGGGAGTTGCGGTGGGGGAAGGTGCAGTAGAAGGCGTTGGCCAGCAGACAAGCTATCTGACTCTGGGACAACGTGATGGACTGAGTCTGGCCCTTCTGGAGCAGAGGGATAGCCTACACACACACACACACACACACACACACACACACACACACACACACACACACACACACACACACACACACACACACACACACACACACACACACACACACACACACACACACACACACACACACACACACACACACACACACATTTAACAGACTAGAGAACACACATCCTGTTAAGGTTGTCGTAGTCGTTCTCCTCCTCAGACGAGGAGGAGCAAGGATCGGACCAAGATGCGGAGTAGTAGGTATTCATGTTTTAATGAACAAACAACAAACACTACAAATTACGAAACTCTACAAACATGACTAACCTGAAAACAGTCCTGTGTGGCCCAAACACTGACACAGGAAACAAACACCCACAAAACACCAGTGAAACCCTGGCTGCCTTAGTATGACTCTCAATCAGGGACAACGATACACACCTGTCTCTGATTGAGAATCATACCAGGCCAAACACAAAATCCCAACATAGAAAAACAAACCTAGACCAACCCACCCAACTCACGCCCTGACCAACTAAAACAAATACATAACAAAGGAAAACAGGTCAGGAACGTGACAGAACCCCCCCCTTAAGGTGCGAACTCCGGGCGCACCAGCACAAAGTCTAGGGGAGGGTCTGGGTGGGCGTCTGTCCACGGTGGCGGCTCTGGCGCTGGTCGTGGTCCCCACCCCACCATAGTCAACCCCCGCTTCCGTGGCCTCCTCCCAATATTCACCCTCCATGTCAATCCCGCTATTCCAAAAGGCAGTAACAGACTGAGGGGTAGCAGTTGACTGAGGGGCAGCACCAGGATAAGGGGCAGCACCAGGATAAGGGGCAGCACCAGGATAAGGGGCAGCACCAGGATAAGGGGCAGCACCAGGATAAGGGGCAGCTCCGGACTGAGTGGCAGCTCCGGACTGAGTGGCAGCTCCGGACTGAGTGGCAGCTCCGGACTGAGTGGCAGCTCATGACTGTAGGGCAGCTCATGACTGTAGGGCAGCTCATGACTGTAGGGCAGCTCATGACTGGAGGGCAGCTCATGACTGGAGGGCAGCTCATGACTGGAGGGCAGCTCATGACTGGAGGGCAGCTCATGACTGAAGGGCAGCTCATGACTGAAGGGCAGTTCTGGCAGCTCCTGACTGGCTGGCGGATCTGGCAGCTCCTGACTGGCTGGCGGATCTGGCAGCTCCTGACTGGCTGGCGTCTCTGGCAGCTCCTGACTGGCTGGCGTCTCTGGCAGCTCCTGACTGGCTGGCGTCTCTGGCAGCTCCTGACTGGCTGGCGTCTCTGGCAGCTCCTGACTGACGGACGGCTCTAGCGGCTCCTGACTGACGGACGGCTCTAATGGCTCGGGACAGACGGGCGGCTCTGAAAGCTCGTGGCAGACGGATGGCTCAGATGGCGCTGGGCAGACGGATGGCTCAGATGGCGTTGGGCAGACGGCCGACTCAGACCTGCTGAGGCGCACAGTAGGCCTGGTGCGTGGTACTGGAACTGGAGGCACTGAGCTGGAGACACGCACCATAGGGAGAGTGCGTGGAGGAGGAACAGGGCTCTGGAAACGCACTGGAAGCCTGGTGCGTGGAGTAGGCACTGGTGGTACTGAGCTGGGGTGGGAAGGTGGCGCCGGATATACCGGACCGTGAAGGAGGACACGCGCTCTTGAGCACCAAGCCTCCCCAACCTTACCAGGTTGAATGGTCCCCGTAGCCCTGCCAGTGCGGCGAGGTGGAATAACCCGCACTGGGCTATGCAGGCGAACCGGGGACACCACCTGTAAGGCTGGTGCCATGTACGCCGGCCCGAGGAGACGTACTGGAGGCCAGATACGTTGGGCCGGCTTCATGACATCCGGCTCGATGCCCAACCTAGCCCTCCCAGTGCGGCAAGGTGGAATAGCCCGCACTGGGCTAAGCACGCGTACTGGGGACACCGTGCGCTTTACCGCATAACACGGTGTCTGACCAGTACGACGCCCTCTCACTCCACGGTAAGCCCGGGGAGTTGGCTCAGGTAACCAACCCGGCTTCGCCACACCCCCCTTTAGCCCCCCCCCCAAGAAATTTTTGGGTGAGCCTCTCGGGCTTCCAGCCGCTCTGCCTTGCTTTAGCCTCATACAACCTCCTCTCCGCTTTGGCTGCCTCCAGCTCCGCTTTGGGGCGGCGACACTCCACTGGCTCTGCCCAGGGTCCTTTACCGTCTAGGATCTCCTCCCAAGTCCATTCCTCTTTTCCCCATTGCTGTTGTTCCTGCCTTCCTTCTCCACTCCGCTTGATCCTGTGTTGGTGGGTGTTTCTGTTAAGGTTGTCGTAGTCGTTCTCCTCCTCAGACGAGGAGGAGCAAGGATCGGACCAAGATGCGGAGTAGTAGGTATTCATGTTTTAATGAACAAACAACAAACACTACAAATTACGAAACTATACAAACGTGACTAACCTGAAAACAGTCCTGTGTGGCCCAAACACTGACACAGGAAACAAACACCCACAAAACACCAGTGAAACCCTGGCTGCCTTAGTATGACTCTCAATCAGGGACAACGATACACACCTGTCTCTGATTGAGAATCATACCAGGCCAAACACAAAATCCCAACATAGAAAAACAAACCTAGACCAACCCACCCAACTCACGCCCTGACCAACTAAAACAAATACATAACAAAGGAAAACAGGTTAGGAACGTGACACATCCAGTACCTCTACAATCTGTAACCTACATAGTACACTACCTCTGTACCCTACATAGTACACTATCTCTGTGCCCTACATAGTACACTACCTCTGTACCATAGTACATCATTCAGTTCCTATGTTGTTACCTTCTTGATATCGTGAGGCAGGTTGGAGGCCAGCTCTGCTATCTTAGGAAAAACAGACGTGTAGTAGTTCTCTTCTTTAGGTGCTTTCTAGAGGAGAGGGAAAGGAGAATATATCATTGTAACGGGGTTGTTTTGGTCCTGGATGCTGATTTGTTGATTGCAGGGAGTTATTCACCCCAATCCCCGAGTAATGCCTGTTCCATTTGAAATATCAATGTGCATCCACTGTCCCACAGCCCAGCCAGGCAATTTATAAATTTAATCTCCCATGGAAAAAAGTGTCAAGACATTATTGTCCCATGCTACTAGGCTAGCATTATGTTTGCAACAGCTGTGGTTTGTCTTAACCTTGCTGCCTGCCTCTCCAACTTGTGCAACAAAGTAGTATCTTTTAGCGATCTCCACTGTGTCATAGAGAGAATGAACATGACGACTCAGCTTCTCTGAGCCAGGCCAACTCATTTATCAGCATCATTATAATGGATATATCAAAATAACTGCCAATAGAAACGTAAAACAAATGAAAATGGACATAGTTGGCTGTCATTTCAGCGGCTTGATGTGATTGTGTGTTAGCATTAGCACTCTATTCAATCAGATCCACTTTAGCCGACATCCGCATAATGGTTATTTTGACAGTGTCGGAGGTGGAACTGCGTTAGCGCTGTCTAATGTACAAGTGGTTTCTGGCATTATACCTAAAAAGGACACTGACAATGGCTGCATGAAGTCGCATTAAGTGAAGAGCATTTCGTATTATTCTGTATGTAAATTGTAGTCAACCATTTATTATGATATGTTATGTTACAAAAACGAAAGTAGGGTGGTTGGTCAGGGTGGATGGGTGTGCGTATAATGAGAACGTCTAGCAACCCAAAGGTTGCGAGTTCAAATCTCATTACGGACAACTTTAGCACTTTAGCTAACCCTTCACCTAACTCCTAAACTTAACCCTAACCCCTAGCCTAGCTAACGTTAGCGAGCTAGCTAACAACACCTAGCCACCTAGCTAGAATTCGTAACATATCATATGTTTAGAAAATTCTTAATATATTGTACGTTTAGAGAATTCGTCAAATTTAATACGAATTGTAATTTGTAACATACAGTATTATATTAGTATTCATTGACTACAGCTCAGTGTTCAAAACCATAGTGCCCTCAAAGCTCATCACTAAGCTAAGGACCCTGGGACTTAACACCTCGCTCTGCAACTTGATCCTGGACTTCCTGACGGGCCGCCCCCAGGTGGTAAGAGTAGGCAACAACACATCTGCCCCTCTGATCCTCAACCCGGGGGCCCCTCAGGGGTGCATGCTCAGTCCCCTCCTGAACTCCCTGTTCACCCATGACTGCGTGGCCAAGCACAACTCCAACACCATCATTAAGTTTGCCGACGACACAACGGTGGTAGGCCTGATCACGACAATGATGAGACAGCCTATAAGGAGTAGGTCAGAGACCTGGCCATGTGGTGCCAGGACAACAACCTCTCCCACAACGTGATCAAGACAAAAGAGATGATCGTGGACTGCAGGAAAATGAGGGCCGAGCATGTCCCCATTCTCATCGACGGGGCTGTAGTGGAGCAGGGTGAGAGCTTCAAGTTCCTTGATGTCCACATCACCAACAAACTATCATGGTCCATACACACCACGACAGTCGTGAAGAGGGTACGACAACACTTATTCCCCCTCAGGAGACTGAAAAGATTTGGCATGGGCCCTCAGATCCTCAACAAGTTCCAGAGCTGCACCATCGAGAGCATCCTGACTGGTTGCATCACCACCTGGTATGGCAACTGCTCGTCCTCCGACTGCAAGGCGCTACAGAGGGTAGTGCGTATGGCCCAGTACATCACTTGGGTAAAGCTTCCTGCCATCCAGGACCTCCGTACCAGGCGGTGTCAGAGGAAGGCCCTAAAAATTGTCAAAGACTCCAGCCACCCAAGTCATAGACTGTTCTCTCTGCTACCGCATGGCAAGCGGTACTGGGCGCCAAGTCTCAGACCAAAAGGCTTCTTAGCAGCTTCCACCCCAAAGCCATAAGACTGCATAACAACTAATCAAATGTCTACCCGGACTATTTGCATTGACCCCCCCCTTTTTACGCTGCTGCTACTCACTGTTTGCATTACCCCTACCAACATGTACATTATTACCTCAATTACCTCGAATAACCTGTACCCCCGCACATTGACTCGGGACCGGTACTCCCTGTATATATCCTCGGTATTGTTATTTTATTGGTGCACTTTTATTTTTTTACTTTAGTTTATTTAGTCAATATTTTCTTAACCCTTATTTTTCTTGAAACTGCATTATTTGTTAAGGGCTTGTAAGTAAGCATTTTACGGTTTACACCTGTTGTATTTGGCGCATGTGACAAATAAAATTTGATTTGCTACAAAATGGGTGAAGGACATCCACAAATTAATACATACCATACGAAACGTAACATATCATACTAAATGGAGTGTCTTGGATTTACCTACAGAATACTACGAAATACACTGAGATCAGGTTGCAATCCCATGCAGCCTTGTTTACAAGTTGGAACACTGGAATATGTGAGATGTAATCTACACCTCAATTAGGATAATAGAAATCCAAAACATTTTGTTGAATGATTTTTCAGTTTGAGCGTAATTGTTTCTATACAGACTACACTTTCTCATTCTGAATGCGAGTAAGATGGGTGTGACAATGACCACAAGAGCAGTTGCTCACCAATTTGATGACTTCAACCCAGTTCCACCTCTGACACCGCCAAAATATCTGATTGAATCTCGGCCTTAGTTGGTTAGCTAGCAAAGGAGAAGTAGCTAGCCTTCATGGCAACCTTTTTGCTTAGAACATTTGGATTGGACGACCAGCTTGTTTGGTTAGCAACTTCAGAATCTCAGAACTAAAAACTGGATTTTGCCTGGACTATAATGTCTGGTGGAAAAATGAAATAAAACTAATTTACTTATTAAAATAACTTTTTCAATGAAAACATGTCATTCGTCTTTGTTGGTAACCGTTTTACAAAAGCAATAAGGCCCTCGAACCCGGGAATTATTAGGAATAACACCCTCCTAAGGGCTGTTTCCCCGGCCCTCCGCTCCGTGTCGGGCCTCCCAGGTTCTCATGCCTTATTGCTTAATTCTACATAACAACACCATTAGAGAGAGTTCCTTCACAGTGAAGTGGTAACTGACCTGAACAAAGGTATGCAGGGCATCGAAGGACCATTGAAATTCATACTTTGGGTTGTATTTCTTTATGGCTTTCTAAGTGGAGAGAAACATGTAGATCATAGTTAAACAGTACTGGTCAAACATGCTAACCCCTACCTTAACTGTTACCCCAAACCCAGGTTAACATGAGGAGGCATGTTAGGAAATGTTAGGATAATGGAGGTGTGTGTGTGTCGTACCTCTACGTCACCCACTGATGCAGTGGTCTTCTTGGCCAGACTCTCCAGCTGTTTAGAGACCACCTCCCACCGACTTCGCTCAGAGCTGGTTACCTGGGAAAGTCAATCAATCAACCAACTAACCAATCAACCAACTAACCAATCAAGCAACTGACCAATCAACCAACTAACCAATCAACTACCTTACCAATCAACCAACTAACCATTCAAGCAACTGACCAATCAACCAACTAACCAATCAACTACCTTACCACTCAACCAACTAACAAATCAATAATTCAGCCAACAAACCAATCAATCAATTAACCAATCAACCAAACATTCAATAAGCCAATCAATCGACAAATAATGTATAAATTAAACAGTAAATGAATGAATCAATGAACACACCCATCCAGTCATGATGAGGCTTTCTGGTGAGCAGGGCATCTTAACAAAGTCACTGTGCCACACATGATGTCCAGAATGAGGTTTTAATGTCCTTTTATGGTGCAACTCATTCACCTGAATAGGGACGTAGACAGAGACATGAATGATCTGTGAGAGACAGCAATGATTTCAACATACATTTTCTGGTGTAAAGATCCAGTTCACTCTGTCGCTTTAAAAACAATCTTTTTCATTGAGCTAGACTGTTTTAACTATCTCACTCTACCTCCTCCTCCTCATTCTCTCCATAATCACAAACAAAGAAAGACACCACAGTTATTCTGACCAGACAGAGCGATGCCAGAGAGTCTTACATCTATGAGAACGTTGTTAGTTCTGCTGAAGGACAGCGGCTCCAGCTCCACGTGACACTGAGGGACTTTCTTCAGCTCAGAGAGAGAGCAGCACGACCTCTTCTCCTCCTCATCCCTCACTCCTTCTCTCGTTCCATCCTTCTCGCTTTCCCACCCTATATCCATCGCTTCTTCCCTCACCCCCTCCTGCTCTCTTTCAGTTGTTCCATCTCTCTCTCCTACCCTTGCGCCATCCATTTCAACTTCCCTCCCTCCACCCCTCTTTTTCTCCCTTTCTCCATCCCTTTCTCTCTCACTGTCTCCGTGCAGTGATTTGTCGACCAGAGTGTTGTCAATATCGACCAGGTTTCCAACAGGGAACTCGCTGCTTGGGCGCCGTTTGACCTCCTGACCCCTGTCCTTGTCCTCCATGGGGTCGTCTTGCTGCAGAGCAGCTTTCATCTGGGAGCTGTGGTTGTTATGACCTGCTATCCCTAGAGAGAGACAGAGAGACAGGAGGACACAGGATGACAATTTAATGCTGTATTTGATAGCTGTAGGACCTTCAATAAGAATAAGTTGATGTTATTATAATCAATCCATCAAACTTTAATTGTCACCAAAGGGAAATTTGGTTCATGAGCAGCGGTAATATGACAGAAATAGTTCATTCAATAGTTAAGAAAGGTAAGAGATTTTGTATTTAAATAAAGGGCTTCATTAACACAGGCAGCCCAATTCTGATCTTTTGCACAATTATTGGCAAACGATCTGATCTGATTGGTCAAAAGACAAATCATTGGGCAAAAGATCAGATTTGGGCCACCTGTATACCTCGCAGATTTAGTATTTCCAACCCACCTGTAGTGGAGATCTTGGTCCATTCTCCTTTAAGGAGGTGTTCTACTTTCACTCTCAGCTCAGACACTGACTTATTCACATCTCCAAAGTACTGAAGAGGACAGACAATGATGCTGGGCAAGTCTGAAGATACACTGGGACTTGAGAGAGATTGATAACTCTGGACAGAGAGAGAGAGAGAGATTTACATCACTGTAACTTCATATTCATATCATGTATAGGCCTAACAAGGCAGTATAGTCACCTGAAGGAAATGGATGTGATCCTCTGTGTGTGAGAGTTGCTCCAGCTCAGCATCTCTCCTCTTCAGCTCAACTATCTCCTGTTCCAGTTGCTCCAGTAGACCTTCAGCTCGACTCACTTCAGCCTTCTCCTGGGCTCTGATCAGCTCCTTCACCTCAGAGCGCCTTTCCTCCATGGAGCGGATCAGCTCAGTAAAGATACTCTCACTGTCATCCACTGCTGCATTTGCAGAACGCTATTAGGAGAGAGAGAGGAGGCTCCTTGTCAAAAAGTATATTCCCACTCTAACTGGGAACCCAGACAGCCTGTTCCCTACAGTGGGACTCAGACAGTGGGACTGGAGAGCGGCTGCTCTCTCTCTTTCTGTCTCTCTCTCTCTCTGCATGCTGGGAGTGTTTGGTGCATGCTGGGAATTGTATGAGTGAGTGCTGTGTAGAGTTAGATATCCTGGTTTTTCTTTTAGGTTTCCTTTTCTTGGTGGTATCTTTTTTCTGATTCTGATGATTAAGGTTATCATTATTTCTATTTAGTTGTTGTGGTAGAATTAAGTATATTGTTTTTCGTGTCGAAATTACCCACATAGGGACGCCGTCCCTGTCACTGTGGCACGGCTTTAGGTGTGTTACTGAAGCTACTGTCACTGTGGAGGAGTTTCTGGTCGCCGTAGGAGAGAAGGTAGGATATGAGAATGTTGCTTATGCGTCACAGATGAATAAAGCGGTGGTGGTTTTTCTTAAAGAAGAGCGGCCTTGTTGATCGTATGGTTGAGCATGGCGTACTTCTTAAAGGAATGTTTATTCAAGTTACACCGCTTTTTTCTCCGTCAACAAGGGTAACGATTTCAAATGTACCGCCGTTTATTCCCAATGAGCTATTGGAGCGCGAGTTATTGCGGTTTGGGAAGTTTGCAAGTTCAATTAAGGTTGTCCCGTTGGGTTGCAAACACCCGGCGTTGAAACAGGTTATGTCGTTTCGGCGACAGGTGTTTATGTTTTTGGACTCACCGGAGCAGACTTTGGAGTTATCGTTTAAAGTCAAGTATGACAACAGACTGTATATGGCTTATGCTAGCACGGGTAGTCAACGGTGTTTTGAGTGTGGGGATGTTGGCCATAAGCGACATGCTTGCCCGAAAAGGGAGAAGACAGAGGGAGGGGCGCAGGTGGTCATTGTAACGCCTGGACCCACTGATGTAGGGAGAGGTGGGCCGACAGTGGTTGAGCAGCCACAAGCACCTGTTGCTGAGGAATAAGTTGTCCGTGTTGAGGGCACGGAGTTGCAACTTGTACCAGAGGGAAATGTTATGCAGCAGAAAAATATTGTTGTAGAAGGTAAGGATGGATCTGAAGAGCTATTTCCTCAGACTGGTGAGGAGTTGCCCAGTACGAGTGCTGTGGTACAGGAGGGGGTTCATGTGGAGCTAATCTCCCAGGTAGTGGAGGAGATGCCCACTATGAGTAATGGAGTACAGGAGGTGGTTCATATGGAGCTAATCTCCCAGGTAGTGGAGGAGATGCCCACTATGAGTAATGGAGTAGGGGAGGGGGTTCAGGTGGGGCTAGTCTCCCAGGTAGTGGAGGAGATGCCTGGTACGAGTGATGGGGTGCAAGTGGGGAGTGTTGAGAGGGATGTGGTAGAGGGGAGTCAGGGGTCTGTGGCCTCAGCTGAGGAGGATCAGGATATGGATATCTCTCCTGATATGATAGCAGCTGATGAAGACTCAATTTACAGTCTAGAGGAGGTAAATGGGTTCCTGGATCAGACTTTTGGGAAATCTGATTTTTTTGATGTTGATAAGTTTGTGAGGTCAGCTGTGATGTTACAGAAGATGGTGGGGTTAGACCAGCTGAGTGAGAAGAAGCATTTTCGCTTGAGGAAATTTGTTACTGCTGTCACAGCAGCAAAAGGTAGTGGGAAATGTGGTCAGGTCTCAAGGGTAGGGGGCAGCATTGGGAATTTTAGATGGAAAGTGTGCCCAAATTAAACTGCCTGCTACTTAGCCATAAAAGCTAGAATATGCATATAATTAGTAGATTTGGATAGAAAACACTCTAAAGTTTCTAAAACTGTTTTAATGATGTCTGTGAGTATAAGATAACTCATATGGCAAGGTAAAAACCTGAGAAAAAATCCAACCAGGAAGTGGGAAATCTGAGGTTTGTAGTTTTTCAACTCTTTGCCTATCGAATACACAGTGTCTATGGGGTCATATTGCACTTCCTAAGGCTTCCACTAGATGTCAACAGTCTTTAGAACCATGTTTAATGCTTCTACTGTGAAGGAGGGGGCGAATGAGAGGGGATTGAGTCAGAGGTCTGCCAGAGAGCCACGAGCTGACCATGCGCGTTCACGTGATAGTTATCTTGCGTTCCATTGAATTCTCCGGTTGGAACATTATTGAAGATTTATGTTAAAAACATCCTAAAGATTGATTCTATACATCGTTTGACATGTTTCTACGGACTGTAACGGAACTTTTTGACTTTTCGTCTGCACCTAGTGACTTTTCGTCTGCACCTAGCCTCATGAATTTTGATTACTGGGCTAAACGCGCTAACAAAAAGGAGGTATTTGGACATAAATGATGGACATTATCGAACAAAACAAACATTTATTGTGGAACTGGGATTCCTGGGAGTGCATTCTGATGAAGGTCATCAAAGGTAAGTGAATATTTATAATGCTATTTCTGACTTCTGTTGACTACACAACATGGCGGATATCTGTTTGGGTTGTTTGGGCTCTGAGCGCTGTACTCAGATTATTGCATGGTGTGCTTTTTCCGTGAAGTTTTTTTGAAATCTGACACAGCGGTTGCATTAAGGAGAAGTGGATCTAAAATCCCATGCATAACAGCTGTATCTTTTAGCAATGTTTATTATGAGTATTTCTGTAAATTGATGTGGCTCTCTGCAAAATCACCGGATGTTTTGGAACTACTGAACATAACGCGCCAATGTAAGCTGAGATTTTTGGATATAAATATGAACTTTACCGAACAAAACATACATGTATTGTGTAATATGAATTCCTATGAGTGTCATCTGATCATCAAAGGTTAGTGATTAATTTTATCTCTATTTCTGCTTTTTGTGACTCCTCTCTTTGGCTGAAAAAATGGCTGTGTTTTTCTGTGACTTGGCTCTGACCTAACATAATCATTTGGTGTGCTTTCGTCGTAAAGCCTTTTTGAAATTGGACACTGTGGCTGGATTTACAACAAGTGTATCTTTAAAATGGTGTAAAATACTTATAAGTTTGAGGAATTTTAATTATGGGATTTCTGTGGTTTTGAATTTGGCGCCCTGCAGTTTCACTGGCTGTTGACAAGGTGGGACGCTACCGTCCCACATACCCTAGTGAGGTTTTAAGAGAAAATTAAAACAATGATGATGATTATGCCTCATAGGGTGTCTTTTCCTCTTTGGTTTCTCTGTGGTTTCTTCTGCTTTTCCTTTCTCTTTTTTATATGGAGGTACTAAGCATAGGTTCTGTCAATATTAATGGGGGAAGGGACAGGAATAAGAGGGCTTGGGTATTAGAAGTAATAAAACAGAAAAGGCTTAATATAGTTTTTCTACAGGAGATACATAGTGATGAGGCTAATGAGGTTGACTGGGGTATGTGGTGGGATATACTCAGTCATGGTACTAATTTCAGTGCTGGGGTGGCAATCTTGTTTTCCTCAGGCTTAGGGGTGACTGTGATATCTACAACAGAGATTGTCATGGGTCGGGTTTTATTGGTCAAGGCGGATGTTATGTTTTTAAAATATTTTTATTATTTTTATGTTTATGCTCCTAATGAGGGTACAGAGTGTATTGCTGTATTTGATAAAATAAAGGAAACCTTAAGACAGTGTGACCAAGAGGGGTGTATGGTTTTAGGGGGGACTGGAACTGTACAGTGGATCACACTGCTGAAGAACCTCACCTGCGGTCAGCTACTTGCCTGTCTGGTCTATTAACTGAGTTTGAGCTTTCTGATGTGTGGAGAGTAAGGAATGTAAAAGTTAGGCAGTACACATGGCTAAAAGTTAATGAAGGTCGTGTCAGTGCAGCAAGGTTAGACAGGTTGTATGTATCTGAGCACTACTGTAGTAGGGTTGGAAGGTTAGACAGGTTGTATGTATCTGAACACTACTGTAGTAGGGTTGGAAGGTGTGATATTACTCCTGTGGGTTTCTCTGATCACCATATTGTTACTGTTGATATTCACTTGTCCTGTCCTCGAATGTCATCACCTTATTGGTATTTTACTGTTAAGTTGTTACATGATGTCATGTTTTGTGAAAGGTTTTGTTGTTTTGGGAAAAATGGAGGGTTACAAAAGGGAATTTTGAGTCCTTGAGACAATGGTGGGAGGTTGGGAAGGCCCAAATACGATTGATTGTTTTGTCAACAGTATACTGCCCTGTCTCGTATTGAAGTTAAAGAGACTATCAGGGCCCTTGAACAGGACATCAAATCTATTGAATTGAAGTTGCTCACTCAGAATGACCCCGGACTAGTTATGAACTTACAGGACAAGAGACATGAACTGAGGTCGTTTTTACATGAAAGAGTGAAGGGTGCCTTGATTAGGTCTTGTTTTGCTACCCTCAAGGATATGGATGCTCCTAACCTAGGACAGTCGACATTGCAACGTAAACAGATGGTCTGCCTTCGTCTCCCTGATGGGAAGGTGACCACGGATGACAGTGAAATGCGCCAACATGCCGTGAATTTTTACTCTGCCCTCTATAAGGCGGAGGATTGTGACTCTCTGTGTACTGAACAGTTGTTACACGGTCTTTCTCAATTGGGACCAGAGCAGAGAGTTGCTTTGGACTCTGACTTTACTCTGCATGAGCTGTCAACAGCAGTTATGCAGCTCTCATCAGGCCGAGCACCTGGCATCGATGGTTTACCATCTGAGTTCTATAAGCACTTTTGGGGGTCTATTGGGGAGGATTTTTATGAAGTGGTGTGTGGATCTTTTCATGAGGGTTCTCTTCCTGTATCCTATCAACATGCTGTGCTTTCATTGTTGCCGAAAAAGGTGGATTTGGCTCTTATAAAAAATTGGCGACCTGTTGCATTGCTGTGCGCAGAATATAAAATTGTATCTAGATGTCTCTCAAACAGGTTGAAAGAGTATCTGGGGCTGTTGGTCCACAAGGACCAGTCCTACTGTGTACCTGGCCATTCTGTTGTTGATAACTTGTTTCTAATAAGAGATGTTTTAGACATTTGTAAACTGTCTGATGTGAATATGGGTTTACTGTCTTTGGATCAGGAGAAGGCCTTTGACCGTGTGGACCACCAGTACTTGTTCAAGACAATGAAAACCTTTGGGTTTGGGGATGTTTTTTTGTCTTGGATGAGTTTACTGTATGCTGGGGCCTCGTGTATGGTGAAGGTGGGGGGTGGTTTGAGTTGCCCCATCCCCGTCCAAAGGGGCATCAGGCAGGGATGCCCAATTTCAGGGCAGTTATATTGTCTGGAAATTGAACCAATGCTTTGTTTTTTAAGAGCGAGGCTTACTGGTTTCTCTGTGCTAGTAGTAATGAAGGGTCCCACGATAGCACTGTCTGCATATGCAGATGACGTGACAGTTTTTATTACAGGGGTTGAGGATGTTAAGGTTCTCTCAAACGCTTTAAAGGTGTATGAGGGGGCCTCCTCAGCTAGAGTCAATTGGGAAAAGAGTGAATCGCTGTGGGCAGGTCAGCTTCAGATAGGGTCCGCTCCACGGTTACCAGGGGGGCTTCAGTTGGGCAGAGATGGGATGAAGACTTTTTTTTTTCTAGGCTCTGATGTATTTCAGAAAAAAAACTGGGCGGGTGTAGTGGAGAAAGTGTGTGCCAGACTGTCAAGGTGGAAATGGGTGCTACCCCAGCTGTCTTATAGGAGAAGGGTACTGGTAGCTAATAATCTTGCTGCCTCTACCCTGTGGCACAGATTAATGATTTTACAGCCACCCGGGGGGGGGGTCTGATACAAGAGCTTCAGAGGACCCTTGTCAATTTCTTCTGGTCTGGACAACACTGGATTAAAGCTGCAGCCCTGTACCTGCCACTGCACGAGGGTGGGCAAGGTCTGGTGGACATTTCTTACAGGATCATGGCTTTCCGACTTCAAGCAGCCCAGAGACAGTTGTACAGTGACGGTTCTAGCTGGGTCGACACAGCCTACACATTGATGAGGAGAGCGGGCTGTTTGGGCTTAGACAAGCATCTTTTTCTCTTAAAGCTGGAGGGGGGTGATTTGTCTGGTCTGACTCCATCTTATGAGTCTGTTATGCAGGCTTGGATATTTCTTGTCAAGTCCCGTAAGGCCATCACGCCACCAGGGATGTGGCTTTTTGAAGAGCCTCTTTTTTACAACACTGCCATCCAGTCCCGTGCTCTGGGTTCAGCCAGCCTACATTCATGCTTGTTAGGTGTGGGGTGTACTAAGCTGGGTCATCTGATGCGGAGCAGGAGCAGATCGTTGGAGGAGCTGGGAGAAAGAGCGGGGATCCTTTGTCGAGTCTGACTCCATCTTATGAGTCTGTTATGCAGGCTTGGAGAGTTCTTGTCAAGTCCCGTAAGGCCGTCACGCCACCAGGGATGTGGCTTTTTGAAGAGCCTCTTTTTTACAACATCTCGCCTACTGAGGAAGGTCGTTGATGAGGTCTGTGATTCCTTGCCAGTACTTCATCTGCAGTATGTGATTGACACTTCCAATTCTGATCGGTGGAAGGAGGGTCTGGATTATGTGTTCCCTGCACTGATTGTTAGTGCTGCGGCGGGGTCATTCGAGGAGGACGTGGGGATGATGCTTTCATTCAATACCCCGGAGCTGGGGGAGTTCAAGGAAGTGGGATAGAAGGCCATGTACAAAATTTGTGTAAAAGTGTCCCATGCCTCTTCCCTGGAAGGTGTAAAATCGACAACGCGGGCAGGTGTGCTTTTATTTAACTAGGCAAGTCAGTTAAGAACAAATTCTTATTTTCAATGATGGCCTAGGAACAGTGGGTTAACTGCCTTGTTCAGAGCGACAGATTTTTACCTTGTCGGCTCAGGGATTTGATCTTGCAACCTTTCGGTTACAAGTCCAACGCTCTCACCACTAGGCTACGTGCCGTGTTGGGTACAGGTGCATCCTCAAAAGGTTGTTGGCGGTCTTTATACAAACTGCCTATTGAAAAGAGGACAGCTGACCTCCAATGGAGGATAATACCATTGGCAACTGGCTTTTGATACAGTTGATCATGCTCTACTAAGGCAGAGATTGTTGAGTGTAGGTCTTTTGGAGCATGCAGTTGCATGGTTTGCTAACTATCTGTCTGATAGAACTCAGTGCACTCAATTTGATGGGCTTATGTCTGTTAAATTGTCTGTCCTTAATGGTGTGCCCCAAGGCTCTGTACTTGGTCCTCTCTTATTCACTATTTATATAAATGATTTAGACAAAAATGTCTAAAATGCACAACTTCATTTTTATGCTGATGATACTGTTATTTACTGTTGTGCCTCGTCTCTTACAAAAGCTTTCCAGAACTTGCAAACTGCTTTTTATACTGTTCAACATACCTTGTGTCAATTGAAGCTTATCCTCAATACTGACAAAACTAAACTAATGGTGTTTTCTAATGCAAGAAATAGACCTCTGAACCTTTCACCTATTACTACCTGTCAGGGCAAGGAGATTGAGGTTGTAACCTCATATAAATATCTTGGAATTCTAATTGATGACGGCCTCTCTTTTAAATTGCATATTCAAAAACGTACAAAAAAATTGAAGCTGAAATTGGGATTTTATTTTAGGAATAAGGCCTGTTTTTCTTTTGAAGCTAGAAGGAGGCTAGTATCAGCTACATTTATGCCTTTACTAGACTATGGAGATATTTATATATGAATGCTTCCGCTCAGTGTTTGAGATCAATTGACACCCTTTACCATGACACATTGAGATTTATTTTAAACTGCAAAACCCTTACGCACCACTGCACTTTGTATACCAGGGTTGGCTGGCCTTCTCTAGTCACTCGTAGGCTCAGTCACTGGTATACTTTTATTTACAAAGCCATTTTGGGTATACTACCATTTTATTTGGGCATTTTTATTGTTCAGAAATGTGTTGGGTACTCTCTTCGTTCGCTGGACTTTATCCTGCTAACTGTTCCAAATGTCCGAACTGAATTTGGTAAAAGGGCTTTTATGTACTCTGCGCCATCGTCTTGCAACACCTTACAAAATACTTTTAAACTGGAAGAACTTGTCCCGATTTGTGTTTTTAAATCACTGATGAAGGATTTTGAGGCTGATTCCCTGACCTGTCAATGTTTTTAATTTGCTGTTTTTGATTTTGTTATACTCTTGTTAATTCAATGGTTTTTACTAGATTACTTGTAGTTTTTCATGTTGTCTGTCTGTAATTTTAGTAATGACTTGGTGCTGCCTATCTTGGCCAGGACGCTCTTGAAAAAGAGATTTCAAATCTCAATGAGCCCTTCCTGGTTAAATAAAGGTTAAATAAAAAATAAAAAAAATAAATTGAGCCAAAGCCACCAATATGCATCTGGTACACCTGGATCCGACAGTTGGGGAAGGGTGTCCATTCTGTGCTGAGTCTGAAACTCTGGCACATCTGTTTTTACAGTCCCTTTACAGTTGGTTGGGCTGATTGACCTGATCCCTTCTTGGTTCTCAGCTTTGGGAGAGGTTTTCTCTTCCCAACTGTTTATATTTGGGTTAAAGTACAGGTTTAGTCGAAGGGGTGTAGTGATTTTGCTTAAATACCCATCCCGGATCCGGGAGCATCCTCAACAAAAAAGCTGACTAGCATAGCCTAGCCTAGCCTAACGGGACAGGGATATCATATAATATAATTTTCATGAAATCACAAGTCCAATACAGCAAATGAAAGATAAACATCTTGTGAATCCAGCCATCATTTCCGATTTTTAAAATGTTTTACAGCGAACACACAATATGTATTTCTATTAGCTAACCACAATAGCCAAAGACTCAACCGCATATTTTCACCATGTTTCTACCGCATAGGTAGCTATCACAAAACCGACCAAATAGAGATATAATTAGTCACTAACCAAGAAACAACTTCATCAGATGACAGTCTTATAACATGTTATACAATAAATTTATGTTTTGTTCGAAAATGTGCATATTTGAGGTATAAATCATAGTTTTACATTGCAGCTACCATCAAAAATATCACCAAAGCAGCCAGAATAATTACAGAGAGCAACGTGAAATACCTAAATACTCATCATAAAACATTTATGAAAAATACATGGTGTACAGCAAATGAAAGATAAACATCTTGTGAATCCAGCCAATATTTCCGATTTTTTAAGTGTTTTACAGCGAAAACACAATATAGCATTATATTACCACAACAGCCAAACACACAAACGCATTTATTCACCGCATAGATAGCATTCGCAAAAACCAGCAAAAGATATAAAATGAATCACTAACCTTGAACAAATTCATCAGATGACAGTCTTATAACATCAGGTTATACAATACACTTATGTTTTGTTCGAAAATGTGCATATTTAGAGCTGCAAACCGTGGTTATACATTGTGAAAATGTAGCAACATTTCCCCAGAATGTCAGGAGCTATTTTGGACACTCACCTAATCTGACCAAAGAACTCATCATAAACTTTACTAAAAAATACATGTTGTACAGCAAATGAAAGATACACTGGTTCTTAATGCAACCGCCGTGTTAGATTTTTAAAAATAACTTTACCATAACAAACAGCTTGCGTTATTGCGAGACAGCGCCCGCCAAAACGGCGGAGAATAGAAATAACATTTTCCACAGAAATACGAAATAACATCATAAATTGTTCTTACTTTTGCTGAGCTTCCATCAGAATCTTGTACAAGGAGTCCTATTTCCAGAATAAATCGTTGTTTGGTTTTAGAATGTCCTTTTCTCCTGTCGAATTCGCGCCACAATGCTAGCCAATGTTGATGACGTTCCCAGTTTCTCTCGACGCAAAGAACGGAAAACTCCAAAAGTCCCAATAAACGTTGAATAATCTGATAAAACTCGGTTGAAAAAACATACTTTACGATGTTATTATCACATGTATCAAATAAAATCAGAGCCGGAGATATTAGACGTGTATACCGAACGCTTATCAGAAGACAATATGGAGGTGCTTCGCGCGCCTAGGTAGAGAAAGGAAATTCCTGACCTGCCACTCCAAAAGCTCTTGTTCGACCTCAGATCAAGCTAGACACCCCATTCCACCTTCCACTGCCTGTTGACATCTAGTGGAAGGCGTATGAAGTGCATGCATATCGATAAATATAAGCCAGTTGAATAGGCAGGCCCTGGAACAGAGCCTTGTTTTCAGATTTTTCACTTCCTGTATGGAAGTTTGCTGCAAAATTAGTTCTGTTTTACTCACAGATATAATTCAAACAGTTTTAGAAACTTGAGAGTGTTTTCTATCCAATAGTAATAATAATATGCATATTGTATGATCTAGAATAGAGTACGAGGCAGTTTAATTTGGGCACAATTTTTTCCAAAGTGAAAATAGCGCCCCCCTATTGACAAGAAGTTAATTTTGTGTTAGGGGCAGCTAAATTAGCAATATGGAAGACCCGAAAGAACAGTATTCGGGGACAGGGGTCTGTGGATGTGGTGGGAATGCTGGAGGGAATGTTGGAAGCGAGACTGAGGGTTGAGTTTGCCTATTACAAACTGGTTAACAATATTGATCTGTTTATGAGTATATGGTGTATTCAGAGTCTGTTGTGTTTAGTTACTGTGGAGGAGGATTTGGTGTTGTGTTTTTAATTGATGTGTAACTATGGTTTTGTATGAGTTTTTATTGTGTTGTGGGTTCCCAGACCCAATAAAGATGATTTAAAACTCAGAACTCTCTCTCTCTCTCGCACTCTCTTTAACTGGTTGACTCGAGGAGGGAAGTGAAATGGTGCGTCTCTTCTGGTCAATAATAATAGTCACCTTAAGAAACTCCACAGCCTGTTGGATCTCCTTCAGCACCTTCTCTCTCTCCTGGACATTCTGCTGACTCATCCCCAGCTGACTCTGTGGAGAAACACTCTTTATTGAGCTACCAAGTTTTATGTGTCCAATAAGTCACAGTAACTAACAGGATAGAGATGAATCTTGAGAAAGTCACTTTGGAAAACTATGATCTATGTTGTTTGTTAAAAAAGGCCAGCCATCTAAACCTATTTTCTCACCTACATAACCTGTCAATCACTTAGCAAACAGTTACTACACAGTTGAATGTTTATAGTTTTTACAGTACACAACACAAATCAGAGAGACTGAACATTGGGCTCATGAAAGCTCATTCGGAATTATGTTTTTTTACTTTAGAAAACGCTCATATCCAGAGTGATTTAGATGAGCAATTAGGGTCAAGTGCTTCGCTCAAAGGCGCACTGACAGATTTTTCACCTAGTCGGCTTGGAGATTCAAACCAGCAACCTTTCAACGCTATTAACCAGTAGGCTACCTGCCACCCGTATTCATAATTCTTCTGCTGTGGATAGATGTCATTTGAATAACTATGTTAATTTCTCTCTCCTATTAAACCAACCTTCCTACTTTGTCTTTATTTGTCTTTATTTCTGTTTATCAGAGAGTTACCAACAAGTTGTTCTGGTCTAACCTGTTTCTCAGTCCTCTCTGCTGCAGCTGACACTGTATCATGGCCTTTATGTTCATCCATCATACATTGATAACAGATGCATTGTTGATCGGTACGACAGTAAACCTGCAGCAGTTGGTCATGATGAGAGCAGATCTTCTCCTGTAGTTGTGCGGTGGCTTTGACCAGCTTGTGTTTCTTTAGTAGAGGAAGATCATAGTGAGGCTGGAGGTGAGTCTCACAGTAAGACACCAGACACACCAGACAGGACATGAGGGCTTTCTGCCTTCTGGTCCCAGTGCAGAAATCACACACCACATCTCCAGGTCCAGCATAGCACAGAGCAGGGGGAGCAGCCTGGAGTCCTGTCTTCTTCAGTGTCTCCACCACCTCAGCCAACATGTTATTTTTCCCCAGAGTAGGCCTTGGAGTGAAGGTCTGATTGCACTGAGGACAGCTGTAGATGCCCTGATCGTCCTGATCCCAGTAGCCCTCAATACAGCTTCTACAGTAACTGTGTCCACAGGGAATAGCCACCGGCTCCTTCAGTAGTTCCAGACAGACAGAACAACAGAACTGGTCCTGGTCCAGCAGAACTCCCTGCTGAGCCATTTAGACTGTTGTTGTTCACTCTCACACAGACAGACGACAGAGAGACTCAGATCAGTTTCGTTTCCTCAGAAGAGAGTTTGTGGGAGGGGGAGGGACTTCCTGGTTCTGCTAGAGGGTGGAGTTAGAGAAACAGAGGGAGGAGACAGAGGAGGGAGAGAGAGAAAGAAACAAGAGAAAATGTGTCTGTGTGTGTGGGGGGGAACAAGAGAAAATGTGTCTGTGTGTGTGGGGGGAAACAAGAGAAAATGTGTCTGTGTGTGTGGGGGGGAACAAGAGAAAAGGTGTCTGTGTGTGTTTGTGTGTGTGTGTGTGTGTGGGGGGGGGGGGGGGGGGGGGGCATGTGGATAAGGTATAACCTCCTTTCTGCTACAGTCTTTATGCCTGTCATCTTCTCACAGTGATGGGCTCAGGGAGCTGGTATGTAGTGATATCTCATGCAACCACAGACCACAAGACCACCATCCCACTAACAACCCAACCCAAGATGCAGTCTCACAGACACACACACACGCACGCACACACACACACACACACACACACACACACACACACACACACACACACACACACACACACACACACACACACACACACACACACACACACACACACACACACACACACACACACACACACACACACAGACAGATGCAGTCACAGACAAAGTCATAGTAATAAATCAAATTGCATTTATTACATGCTTCATAAACAACAGGTGTGGACTAGCAGTGAAATACTTACTCAGGGGCCCTCCCAACAATGCAGAGAGAACAAAAATAGAGAAATAATAGAAAGTAAACACTTAATAATAAAGGTAATGATATTACACAATAAGTAATGATAACTTGACTATATTCAAGGGGTATCAGTACCGAGTCGATGTGCAGGGGTACAAGGTAATTGAGGTAGATACAGTTGAAGTCGGAAGTTTACATACACTTAGGTTGGAGTCATTAAAACCCTTTTTTCAACCACTCCACAAATGTCTTGTTAACAAACTATAGTTTTGGCAAGTCGGTTAGGACATCTACTTACAGACAGATTATTTCACTTATAATTCACTGTATCACAATTCCAGTGGGTCAGAAGTTTACATGCACTAAGTTGACTGTGCCTTTAAACAGCTTGGAAAATTCCAGAAAATGATGTCATTGCTTTAGAAGCTTCTGATAGGCTAATTGATAATTGATAATTAATTGATAGGCATACCTTCAAACTCAGTGCCTCTTTGCTTGACAAAATGGGAAAATCAAAAGAACTCAGCCAAGACCTCAGAAAAAAATATAGACCTTCACAAGTCTGGTTCATCCTTGGGATCAATTTCCAAACGCCTGAAGGTACCACGTTCATCTGTACAAACAATAGTACGCAAGTATAAACACCATGGGACCACGCAGCCGCCATGCCGCTCAGGAAGGAGACGCGTTCGGTCTCCTAGAGATGAATGTACTTTGGTGCGAAAAGTGCAAATCAATCCCAGAACAACAGCAAAGTACCTTGTGAAGATGCTGGAGGAAACAGGTACAAAAGCATCTATATCCACAGTAAAACAAGTTATTTATCGACATAACCTGAAAGGCCGCTCAGCAAGGAAGAAGCCACTGCTCCAAAACCTCCATAAAAAAGCTAGACTACGGTTTGCAACTGCACATGGGGACAATGATCGTACTTTTTGGAGAAATGTCCTCTTGTCTGATGAAACAAATATATAACTGTTCGGCCTTTCAAAGCATTTCATGGCTAGAGATGTGAGTGCTGGGGAATTATTTATTTTTATTTATTTAACCTTTATTTAAATCAGTTTCGAACAAATTGTTTTTTACAATGATGGCCTACCAAAAGGCTAAAGGCCTAGGATTAAAAATTAAAAATAAGATATAGGACAAAACTCACATCACAACAAGAGAAACACCACAACACTACATAAAGAGAGACCTAAGACAACAACAGGTATACGGAGATGACCAGTTTACAGAGGAGTATAGAGTGCAGTGAAGTGTCCTATAAGGAGCATTGGTGGCAAATCTGATGGCCGAATGGTAAAGCACATCTAGCACATCCTTACTGTACCTGCCAATCTATAAATGATGTCTCTGTAATCTAGCATGGGTAGGATGGTCAACTGAATCATGGTTAGTTTGGCAGCTGGGGTGAAAGAGGAGCTATTACGATAGAGGAAACCAGGTCTAGATTTAACTTTAGCCTGCAGCTTTGATATGTGCTCCCAAGTACTTGTATGAGGTGACTACCTCAAGCTCTAAACCCTCAGAGGTAGTAATCACACCTGTGGGGAGAGGGGCTTTCTTCTTAACAAACCACATGACCTTTAATTTGGAGGTGTTCAGAACAAGGTTAAGGACAGAGAAAGCTTGTTGGACATTGAGAAAGATTTGTTGTAGGGTGTTTAACACAAAATCCAGGGAGGGGCCAGCTGAGTATAAGACTATCATCAGCATATAAATGGATGAGAGAGCTTCCTACTGCCTGAGATATGTTGTTGAGGTAAATTGAGAAGAGCGTGGGGCCTTGGATCGAGCCTTGGGGTACTCCCTTGGTGACAGGCAGTGGCTGAGACAGAAGATGTTCTGATTTTATACACTGCACTCATTGATAGAGGTAGTTAGCAAAGCAGGCCAAAGACCCCTCAGAGACACCAATACTTTGGAGGGGGACCAGAGAGTTGTGAGAAACAGATAGAGCAGTATTGAATTTGGAAGCTAGTTCATCAGGGGGGTTGGGGGTGTGGTCAAGAGGCAGGGCAGAACAGATGGCATCAGAGAGTTGGAGGGGGTCAACAGCTTTGATGTTGCAGAAGGAAAGGAGGCGTTTGTCAGTGTTTTGGTGTGAGTATGAGGGAAGAGAGAAATGAAGGTTATTGTGGCCAGACAGTTGGAATAGGGAGGGGGAGATATGAGTTAGGTTGAGGCCAACAGAGCAGACAAAATCAAGTATGTGTCCCTTGATGTGAGTGGGAAAATGTACATTATGGGCAATATTGAAACTGTCCAGAACAGCAATGAAATCAGAGGAAAGTTTTGAGTTTGATGAGTTCGTGTGAATATTCATATCGCAAAGCAACATTAAGCGGTGGGAGAATGGGACAGCAAAGGTGAGTAGTTCAGACAGGAATGATTCATTAAGTTCAGGAGGACGGTACACAAGGATAGCCAGCGGCAAGTAGCTTGGTTAAGAGAAAATAAATCACCAGGTTGTTGCCAAGTTTCAGTTAGGTGGAGGAAGTCTTGTCGTCAGATATTAGTTCATAGACCAAGGGAGCTTTGTTCATTGATCTCTCTTTCTCTCTCTCTCTGGTTGACAATCACCCTCCTTCCTTTATTGTCCCCACTCGTCCTCTCTTTCATTTCTTTTTCTCCTCTTGACAAATCACTCTCCTCCCTCTCTTCCACCTCCTGTGCCAAATGTAAACAAACTGTTAAGAGATTAATTGATGAGAAATGACTATTATATTATTATACTATTACATTATTATACTTTTATATTATTATATTATATCAAACATTGTATAAGATCCAGTAGTAACTTATGAAGAGATGAGGTGAAAATGTCTACTGGTCTGGTGGGGATCTCTTTGGGACTAAATAAAGGATTTATTTACATTATTTTAGTATAGTGTTCTATGCTTTTTAAAATAATTAATTAATTCTTTCATTCAATAAAGACAAGACAATGTCAACACGTCGGTCTTAGAATGCTATATATGTTATAGATGAATAACTTATTAATAACATATTAGAAACATATATTGTGTGTGCCAGCACTCAGCCACAATACAGGGCTCCACAATGGTCAGTTTAGTTTACCAATACACTAAGAGTGACATCATTACTGGATTATAAGAAGGAATGTATAAATCATTTTGGACAATAAACAGTGTGGACTAAGAGTATTTTAATTTAGAGTATACTTAACACATAGTGTCCATTTCTTGTCCATCACCAGAGGGGTTAAATCACAAAGATGAATGAGATAGACATTGTTAGTTTCCTAATTCATAAAAGAAGATTGGAATGGACATGGTAAAACTGAGTATGATAAGTTATAACACATATCCAACTATAGCTTTCTCAAAGCACCACAAAATGAGTCAGATCAAAGTTAACTCAAATCAAATCAATCAAATGTTATTGGTCACATACACATGGTTAGCAGATGTTAATGCGAGTGTAGCGAAATGCTTGTGCTTCTAGTTCCAACAGTGCAGAAATATCTAACAAATAATCTAACAATTCCCAACAACTACCTAATTCACACAAATCTAAAAGGGTGAATGAGAATATGTAGATATAAATATATGGATGAGCGACGGCCGAACATGCTACCTTGTTAATCCTGCTTTGGGTAAGTGTCACGCCCTGACCTTAGTTCCTTTTTTATGCCTCTATTTTGGTTTGGTCAGGGCGTGAGTTGGGGTGGGCATTCTATGTTTTGTTCTATGTTTTCCTTTTCTATGTGTTTGGCCGGGTGTGGTTCTCAATCAGAGGCAGCTGTCTATCGTTGTCTCTGATTGAGAACCATACTTAGGTAGCCTGTTCCCACCTGTGTTGGTGGGTAGTTGTTTTCTGTTTTGTGTGTCTTCACCTTACAGAACTGTTTCGTTTTTTCGTTCTTGCTCTTTGCTATTTTGTTCAGTGTTCAGGTTATTTATTCTATTAAAATATGAACACTTACCACGCTGCACCTTGGTCCTCTCCTTCCAACAGCCGTTACAGAACTACCCACCACCAACGGACCAAGCAGCGTGGATCAGAGGACTGGACATGGGAGGACATTCTGGACGGCAAGGGATCCTACACATGGGAGGAAATCCTGGCTGGAAGGGATCGCCTCCCATGGGAACAGGTGGAGGCAGCCAGGAGAGCGGAGGCAGCAGGAGAAAGGAACCAGCGGTATGAGGGAACACGGCTGGCAAGAAAACCCGAGAGGCAGCCCCAGATTTTTTTGGGGGGGGGAACACGGGGTGATTGGCGGAGTCAGGTAGGAGACCTGAGCCAACTCCCCGTGCTTACCGTTGCGTGCGTCCTACTGGTCAGGCACCGTGTTATGCGGTGGAGCGCACGGTGTCTCCAGTACGTGTTCTTAGCCCGGTGCGTTATATCCCAGCTCCTCGCATCGGCCGGGCTAGAGGGGGCATCGAGCCAGGACGGAGTGTGCCAGCCTTGCTCTCCAGACCTCTAGTACATCTCTACGGCCCAGGATATCCTGCGCCGGCTCTACGCACTGTGTCTCCAGTGCGTCTGCACAGCCCAGTGCATCCTGTGCCTGCGCTCCGCACGTGCAGGGCCAAAGTCACCATCCAGCCAGGACAGGTTGTGCAGGCTCTTTGCTCGAGACCTCCAGTGCGCCTCCACGGCCCAGTGTATCCGGTGCCTCGGCCAAGGACAAGGCCTCCTGCATGTCTCCCCAGCCTGGTGAGTCCTGTGCCTGTGCTAAGCCCTATCCCTCCTGCATGTTTCCCCAGCCTGGTGAGTCCTGTGCCTTCTCCCAGAGCCAGGCCTCCTGTGTGTCTCTCCACTCCAGTGATGATCCATGGCACGAAGCCTCCAGTGATGATCCATGGCAAGAAGCCTCCAGTGATGATCCATGGCAAGAAGCCTCCAGTAGTGATCCATGGCACGAAGCCTCCAGTGAGGATCCATGGCACGAAGCCTCCAGTGAGGATCCATGGCACGAAGCCTCCAGTGAGGATCCATGGCACGAAGCCTCCAGTGAGGATCCATGGCACGAAGCCTCCAGTGAGGATCCATGGCACGAAACCTCCAGTGAGGAGTTATGGCACGAGGCCTCCAACGAAGGCCGTCAGTCCGGAGCCTCCAGCGACGCCCTCCAGTCCGGAGCCTCCAGCGTCGCCCTCTAATCCGGAGCCTCCAGCGACGCCCTCCTGTCCGGAGCCGCCAGAGTCGCCCTCCTGTCTGGGGCCCACTGCAAGGGTTCTACGTCCCGCACCAGAGCCGCCACCGCGGTGAAATGCCCGCCCAGACCCTCCGCTATAGGTTCAGGTTTTGCACCTTTGGGGAGGGGTACTGTCACGCCCTGACCTTAGTTCCTTTTTTATGTCTCTATTTTGGTTTGGTCAGAGTGTGAGTTGGGGTGGGCATTCTATGTTTTGTTCTATGTTGTCCTTTTCTATGTGTTTGGCCGGGTGTGGTTCTCAATCAGAGGCAGCTGTCTATCGTTGTCTCTGATTGAGAACCATACTTAGGTAGCCTGTTCCCACTTGTGTTGGTGGGTAGTTGTTTTCTGTTTTGTGTGTCTTCACCTTACAGAACTTTTTCGTTCTTGCTCTTTGTTATTTTGTTCAGCGTTCAGGTTATTTATTCTATTAAAATATGAACACTTACCACGCTGCACCTTGGTCCTCTCCTTCCAACAGCCGTTACAGTAAGTCAGGCCTGGTGTAGCTGACATCATAGTGCCTTCATTTCATCACAGTCAATTCATTAATTCGGCAGCAATTCATTAAAATGCCCTTTATTGTTTATCATAATACTACTTAAACTGAGATTGACATCAGAGAACCAGTCTAACTTATTGTAATTCATAAACAATACTTTGTCTTATAACGAGAAAAGATATCAATACAGTTGTTGCTCTGCATCTTCATCAAAGTGAGCTTACATGTAGATAAATATGAATGCACATGATTGAAATGCTGTAAAAAGTGCAAGAAATAAAAGTTTAAATACTTTCAATTACACATTTTTGGGGGTATGTGTACTTTACTTTACTATATATATTTTTTACAACTTTTACTTCACTATATTCCTGAAGAAAATAATATACTTTTTGCTCCATACATTTTCCCTAAAAGGGTTCTACAGTACCTGGAACCAAAAAGGGTTCTCCTATGGGGACAGCCAAAGAACCCATCTGGAACCCTTTTTTCTAAGAGTGTACATTTTCTGGACTTTTTCAGAAATCTATTGCTGTCTTACTGATTTTCCAAAGACCAACAGGAGAGCTCACATTTAGAGATCCCCAGTGGTCAGTCTTTCCTGTCAACAAATGGACCTGACCTCCATATTCACAGTGTTACGGCTGTCATCGGAATGAGACCAAGGTGCAGCGTGGTAGGCGTACATTTTGAATTTATTAAATGAACACCAAAAAAACAAGAAAGATAAACGACACGTAACATATAGTAGCGCTAAACCAGCAACTAACAAAAACAAGATCCCACAACTGAAAGTGGGAAAAAAGGCTTCCTAAGTATGATTCCCAATCAGAGACAACGATAGACAGCTGCCTCTGATTGGGAACCATACTTGGCCAAAAACAAAGAAATAGACAACATAGAATGCCCACCCCAAATCACACCCTGACCTAACCAAATAGAGAAATAAAACGGCGCTCTAAGGTCAGGGCGTGACACACAGTGAGCCTAATTCTAAATAAGCTAGTATAAAATAGCTTTGAAACCTTGCTCATGAACAACTACTCATTGCAACATAGCAGTTAACAACCGCAATTAGCATCACCACAACTTTCTTTTGCTTTCCATTTGAATTGTTTGTTTCAGATACTTTAGGATAATGTCATCACCTTGGTGAGAAATGAGCTGAAGATGCTCAAGGCGATTCTTTGTAAAGAATACCCAGATTGCACTGAGAGTCAGAGGAAGGATGAGGAAGTGATGCATGCTGAAGATGAGAACCAGGAGAGGGATGCCAGAAAGGGGGCTCTGAAGATCAAGTCCTAAGGGACATAAACCAGAAGAAGCTCACTGACACACTGGAGAAAAGTGGCTTTGTGGGCCACTGGTAGTTTCGGTTGGGTAGCGGCTAAGGACAGGGTTGTAACTACACTTGTAGAAAAAAAGGTTATATCTAGAACCAAAAATGCTAAATCGGCTGTCGATCCCTTTTGGGTTCCAGGTAGAACCTGTCACGATCGTCATAACTTTGAGGAAGAGTGGACCAAGGCGCAGCGTGAGAGAAATACATCTTCTTTTATTTTTGAAGATGAAACACGAAAAACGAACACTTTTACAAAACAACCGTGAAGCTACAAACGTAAGTGCATACACAAGCTACAAACGTTAAACATAGACAATTACCCACAAAAGCCTACTGCCTATGGCTGCCTTAAATATGGCTCCCAATCAGAGACAATGAATGACAGCTGTCTCTGATTGAGAACCATTCAGGCAACCATAGACTTACCTAGACACCTACACTCAACACAAACCCATACACTCTACCAAAACCCCCTAGACACTACAACCACCCAAGACAAGACAAAAACACAAACATCCCCCCTGTCACACCCTAACCTAACCAAAATATTACAGAAAATAAAGATAACTAAGGCCAGGGCGTGACAGAACCCTTTTGGGTTTTCACAGAAGACTCTACGTCAAGGGTGAAATTGTGGTGTAGATATGGGGGGGGGGGGGGGGGGGGTTGAAAAATATTTCCTGCAATTCTAGTTTGACATGACTTACTTTTGAGGGGTATATGTAGGGGTACTTTGAAAAAAACAGTATAAGTGGAAGGATAAGTGGGGGAGAGAAACAGCTAGAAAAAATGTTCAGTTCTATAATGCTATTCTACACATTTTGTCATTGTTTTAAAGCTAATTTCCTGCAATGCCATGGGGCATAGAGCAACATTTGCTATTTTATAGCTAATTTCATGCTATTCTTCTGCGATGAGGATGAGAGAACATTTTACAGTTTTAAAGCTAATTTCCTGCTACTCTACACATTTTGACATGAGTCTAAGATAAAATGTTGCCGTTTTTAAGTAACTATCCAGTGAAATAAATATTTCTAATGACCGGTATAAGCCCACACCATTCTATTTTTGGGGTACGCCCACACCATTCCAACACAGAAAAGCAGATTTGTACGTAATTTTAATAAGCAGAACACTGCCATACATGTCCCCTCCTCCTGGAAGCACTCACAGAGTTGGAGTGTATCTCTGGCCGGCCGGCACTCTGTCCTTCAAAGCGTCTCTTCTGACACACTGACCCTCCTTCACACGTTCTACACAACATTCACTGACCCTCCTTCACACGTTCTACACAACATTCACTGACCCTCCTTCACATGTTCTACACAACATTCACTGACCCTCCTTCACACGTTCTACACAACATTCACTGACCCTCCTTCACACGTTCAACACAACATTCACTGACCCTCCTTCACACGTTCAACACAACATTCACTGACCCTCCTTCACATGTTCTACACAACATTCACTGACCCTCCTTCACATGTTCTACACAACATTCACTGACCCTCCTTCACACGTTCAACACAACATTCACTGACCCTCCTTCACATGTTCTACACAACATTCACTGACCCTCCTTCACACGTTCTACACAACATTCACTGACCCTCCTTCACGCGTTCAACACAACATTCACTGACCCTCCTTCACACGTTCTACACAACATTCACTGACCCTCCTTCACACGTTCAACACAACATTCATTACCCAGGGCTTTGGATTGGGCTTGAGGCCTTAGTGTCCCTGTGCATGGCAAAACAGCCTTTTGCTGGTTCCTGGAGGAAAGTCAGTGAAGTCACACTTCTGTTCTAACGCAACTCTGGGGCATGATGGGATACTTTTCACTGTCGTCATGGAAGAGGATGGGGAGTGGTACTTGTCAAGTCCGTTTAGTTCAGATTTGCAAACTGCTGCTCCCAAAACACCAGATTTGGTTTGGGGGGTGCCAACATTAGTAATGTAGTAATTCATATTAACATTCTCTGCGCTTCATGTCCAAATTATCTTAAAATAACCTAAAGGGACAGTTTGGGATTTTGACAATGATTGTGGCTCTCTATCTTCTTCCCCAGACTCAGATGAAAATGTTTAAGTTCATGCATCCAGTATGAAGGAAGTTAGAGGTTGTCACGTATACTCCCTCTCCGGCCTCTAGGTCATCAGGCTGCTGATTATCCCGCACACCTGTCACCATCGTCTCGCGCACCTGCGCCTCATGACACTCACCTGGACTCCATCACCTCCTTGATTATCTTCCCTATATCTGTCACTGACGCTTTTACATTTCAGTTGGGGCACAACTGGACACAGGCCAAGAAAGAAGAATCAGCTTTCTATGTTGTTACATTAGTATAACACTGGGTAACATTGTTTGGAAATAATTCAATACGTTTAAAGGATTAGGAGAGGACATTGGTAATGTTAAGAAGTTGAAGAAAGTAGACCTACCTGAATGTGTCCAATAGGTCTTGTTTTCATTGCAACGTTTTGCAACAGAGTAAATGTTTTACAACAGAATTGGCATAATGAATACACCCCTAATTGTATCAGTTAGTGGTGCATTCAAAAGCATTGGGAAAGAGCTCTGCAGAGTGCTGCATTGGCACCATCGCCTGCTTTCCCCATGGTTTTGAAGAGAGAAGGGGTCAGAGGTATTGGGAGGGATGGAGAGTGCAGTGGAAAAACTTTGCCCATTTGTGTCACAGGGAGAATGAAGTAAGGTTGAGAATGTGTGTGTGTATGTGACCGTATGTGTGTGTTCCACCGGGGGTGCTGCTGTTACAGGGAGATTGATGATTCTGCTCAGAGAGAGGTGAGAGATGAATTCTGATCAGCTGCGCGTACACACACACACACACACACACACACACACACACACACACACACACACACACACACACACACACACACACACACACACACACACACACACACACACACACACACACACACACACACACACACACACACACACACACACACGACAAACAGGCTCCAGCAGGGACTGGAGCAGACACCAGATGTGTTGACACAAAGCTTGTGCTAACTTGACCTGCTAATATGGCCCTAATTTGCCTCTCAGTTTGTGCCGCCACCTTCCAGGTGGGAAGAGCGGTGTTTCCATGTGTGACAGTTGGGGAATCATGGGAAATGTAGTTTAGCAGGTAGATACTTACAGTCGGTGGTACAGATACAGCTTCCAGCAATTTCTGACATCACAACACCATGAATAACTAATCCATAATGAGGAAGACAACAAACAAAATGTGTTCAAATTTCATAAATATTTATTACATATCAATGAACAGAATTTACTACTTTCACAGCAGTGGTCTACAGCACTTGTTCAAATAACTGAAATAATTGTTCAAAAAATAATAATAATAATAATAATTTTAGAATAAAGGTTCATTTGAGGCCACATTTGAAACACAAACATTTACAAGTAGTACTTGGCATTAAAAACGATGGCGATACAATATTTTTAAGACACTTGGTGTTATTTTTATTATTTTTTCTTTCGTTTTGATATCACAGAGAGGTTGAGCAACAGTCTAAACACTAAATATTGATTTAGATACAAAAACCACTGCAAAAACATCAAGGAGTAGGGAGGTGTGAACTTAACAGGGACGACGGAAACAAAGGAGAGAGTAACAGGGAGAATGATCAAAGTGATAGAAGCCGTATTACAAACCTTCAAACCACCAGACATCCCTCTCCCATTCACCTACACTCTTGTTAAGAACCAGGGTAATAAATAACAAGTCAAATTCCATTGTAAAAATAGTCCCCCTATGTTTTCCCTCTGGTTTTGCGTAATAGTATTGAAAGAGACCATATTGAGACAGGCAAGTACAGAAGAAAAGGGTGTGATAGAGAGAGAGAAGGGGGCTCATGCTAGATCAGAAGAGGGGTGCCATGTCACAAGCTGACCACACATGGCCAAACGTATGCACAGATGCTTAAGCCAAGAACTCTCCCTAATATTCCTCTCAGGACATGTACTGTATGTAGGTTTTGCAGCAATATCACCGTGACCTGTATAGTAGTAACAACAGAGCCGCTCCCTAACACTGCTCTCAGCATGATGCAGCTTAAGACACTGAGAACACAATATCATGCTGTACGTCAAGGGAGGGGTCTGAACCCTGGTCTCCCATGGGAGATACCAAACTCCTAACCATTAGCCCAGTAGGAAATTCCCACTTGGGTTAAGGATGACACTGATTTTGAAGTTGCAGGCGTGAGCCCAACTCATGTCCAGTACATACTGATGAAACACTACATTTACCATGACGCCCCAGTATTGAGTCATGTTTGACCCGACCCGCGTGCTGATAGGCTGATATCACTCTACTCATTGGGATTGGTTACTTATCTATCTTATCAGAGGTGTGTTAAGTATCAGAGGTGTGTTATGGCTTCCTCTGTGCTGTTTCAGTCCACTCTCTCTTTACATGCATCACAACTCCTGTGTTCAGAAATGTCCCATTGCACTTGGGGAGTTATGCCTTGCTCCTAGTGAAGAGTTGGAGAGGAGAGGAAATTCCATCTTCCAAATAGTTCCTATAGGGACTCTGAGTTAGGCTACAGTACCTACCATTTACCATCTAACCCATCTACCATCTAACCCTCCTACCATCTAACCATAACCCATCTACCATCTAACCCCTAATCCTCCTGCCATCTAACCATAACCCATAACCCATCTCTCATCTAACCCTAACCCTCCTACCATCTAACCCTAACCCATCTACCATCTAACCCTCCTACCATCTAACCCTAACCCTCCTACCACCTAACCCATCTACCATCTAACCCTCCTATCATCTAACCCTAACCCTAACCCATCTACCATCGAACCCTCCTACCATCTAACCATAACCCATCTACCATCTAAGCCCTAATCCTCCTGCCATCTAACCATAACCCATCTCTCATCTAACCCTAACCTTCCTACCATCTAACCCTAACCCATCTACCATCTAACCCTCCTACCATCTAACCCTAACCCTCCTACCACCTAACCCATCTACCATCTAACCCTCCTATCATCTAACCCTAACCCATCTACCATCTAACCCTCCTACCATCTAACCCTAACCCTCCTACCACCTAACCCATCTACCATCTAACCCTCCTACCATCTAACCCTAACCCATCTACCATCTAACCCTAACCAATCTACCATCTAAATGGACTCTCATCCACTATGTCTATGTCCTAAAAGCCACCCCATTCCCTATATAATGCACTACTTTTGATCAGCGCTCTATGGGCCCTGGTTAAAAGTTGGGACCCAACCTATGACCGACTACATTACCTCATGCCATCACTCCTAAAAGGAAGTAGTTGGCTACTTGATAAATTCTCCAACCCGACTAACAAGATAATCAATGTTGGCTGAGTCTACACACCACTATACAGAGAGGCAAGCTGATAGAGGTCCCACGTAGACAATAGCGGCCTAACACCAGACAGACCATGTCCACTGGGCACAGACGTCAATTCAACATCTATTCAATGTTGGTTCAATGTTATTTAATTGAAAGGACTATTCAATGTTGATTCAGCCAGTGTGTGCCCGGCTGTTTGTGTCAGATACTGCCGTCAACCCACTAGAAAGCCGATGAGCTAACTGGCCGCTGGCTATGACAATGTTGGGCCACTTATAGGCCACAGTAAGCTTATTGTCAGGGAAGGTTGTAGTCTGTGTATAGAAGACTGTATGCCTTTTCATTCTGTGAGGACCTGGACTGAGGGATTCTCAGGGATAGCCAGAAACAGGACAGTAGTAGCAAAGGCATGGCATGCAGGTGCTTTTAGAAACCCTAGAGGGGGGTGTGTGTGTGTGACTCTATGATGATTGAACCTAGCTCACAGAGTCACTGTAGGATGTTATCTACAGAGGGATACATGACTAAGACTGCTACTGTCAGAGACCAGCCAATCAGAGGAGAGCTGGCTGATGGGAGTTCTGGTTTTGGTGTAGGATGTGGCGAATTGGCACTTGTGGGAGACTCTGCCTCCAGTCCAGCCCTGTCTACCTGCATACTGTGAGTTGGAAAGGAAACAGAACAAGACTGACAGACATGGAGAGCATAAAACATCTTACATTTACTAAATATGTGAATAAAATGTGTATTATAATATATCTATAAAGGCATACATGTCTGTCAGTGTGTATGCATCTTAATATATAAATAGATGTACACATACATATATTATACTACAGTTGAAAGTGGATTAGGAAATAATCATATAATATGCAACAAATGGTAAGCCAAAGCAACTTCACGAGGGCGTCGGTTCCAACACAGATTTTTCTTCGTGCCTTGGTGCGTAGATTTACATTCAGTTTTGGTTTATTGATGAAACCTTCGCCGTATAATGACCTCTGAACTCTGAACTAACCACACCACCTCAAATGACCTCCTCGTTTTCTTTGGGTTACTCGCTGCAGTGCAACACACACACATACCTCTTCTACACACCACGTCTGAGGATGAAGACCCAGACCACAGAGATAAAAACTAAACAGAAATCAACAAACTACAAATAAAATGACCGAAAGGAGGAGAGAAGAGGTGGATGAGGAGGAAAGGAGGAGCAGAGAAGAGGGGGATGAGGAGGAAAGGAGGAGGAGAGAAGAGGGGGATGAGGAGGAAAGGAGGAGGAGAGAAGAGGGGGATGAGGAGGAAAGGAGGAGCAGAGAAGAGGGGGATGAGGAGAAAAGGAGGAGGAGAGAAGAGGGGGATGAGGAGGAAAGGAGGAGAGAAGAGGTGGATGAGGAGGAAAGGAGGAGCAGAGAAGAGGTGGATGAGGAGGAAAGGAGGAGAGAAGAAGGGGATGAGGAGGAAAGGAGGAGGAGAGAAGAGGGGGATGAGGAGGAAAGGAGGAGCAGAGAAGAGGTGGAGGAGAGAAGAGGGGGATGAGGAGGAAAGGAGGAGCAGAGAAGACAGGGAAATGAGGAGGAGAGAAGAGGTGGATGAGGAGGAAAGGAGGAGGAGGCAGAAAATAAGTGCATGATGGGATTGTCTTCACTTTAGGTCCAGGATGTCTTCTTCGAACGAGGTGGAGAGGGTGAAGGGGCTGGCCAATGGTGGGCTCTCCTCTCTAAGCACCACTTTCTCTGGCTCCGCCTCCGAGCTGGACGAGCAGTGCCGTTGGATGTCCGAGTCCGTGTCGGCCGACTCCGAGCCCATTCTGATAGGACACAGAGCATGCCCATCAGTTAGAATCACTACATCATAACGTGTTACACTCATATCATTTGAACATTGGGGAACCGCAAGGGCCCTCTACACCTTCAGAGAGGGCCTAAGGATAGATACAAATCTGTATATATTTTTATATATTAATATAATCTGTAATCTAGGTTTTTGAGTTGTTGAAGATGATATGGGTCTTTCACCTGTCACTGCTGGTGGATGTCAATGTTCGTGCCTTTATCTCTTCCTCAGTGGTCTTCTTGCTCATCTTCCTCTGTTTGACCGTGCTGCTGTCGGGCTTACTGCTCGGCTCCTCGGTCAAGCCTGGGAAGAACACACAGAATAAGATCATTCAGTAGGGGAATGTCATGCCCACTCAGAAAGGACCGACCTCAACACAACCGCTCAATTAACCACTTAGAAAGAACCGACCTCAACACAACCGCTCAATTAACCACTTAGAAAGGACCGACCTCAACACAACCGCTCAATTAAAACCACTTAGAAAGAACCGACCTCAACACAACCGCTCAATTAACCACTTAGAAAGGACCGACCTCAACACAACCGCTCAATTAAAACCACTTAGAAAGAACCGACCTCAACACAACCGCTCAATTAACCACTTAGAAAGGACCGACCTCAACACAACCGCTCAATTAACCACTTAGAAAGAACCGACCTCAACACAACCGCTCAATTAACCACTTAGAAAGAACCGACCTCAACACAACCGCTCAATTAACCACTCAGAAAGAACCGACCTCAACACAACCGCTCAATTAACCACTTAGAAAGAACCGACCTCAACACAACCGCTCAATTAACCACTTAGAAAGGACCGACCTCAACACAACCGCTCAATTAAACACTTAGAAAGAACCGACCTCAACACAACCGCTCAATTAACCACTTAGAAAGGACCGACCTCAACACAACCGCTCAATTAACCACTTAGAAAGGAGGAGCACAAATAGCATTACAATCGCTTGTGGTGCTTAGAATGGTTCTAGTGGGTTACAGCAGGTTAGTATACTGGGATGGTTCTAGTGGGTTACAGCAGGTTAGTATACTGGGATGGTTCTAGTGGGTTACAGCAGGTTAGTATACTGGGATGGTTCTAGTGGGTTACAGCAGGTTAGTATACTGGGATGGTTCTAGTGGGTTACAGCAGGTTAGTATGCTGGGATGGTTCTAGTGGGTTACAGCAGGTTAGTGTACTGGGATGGTTCTAGTGGGTTACAGCAGGTTAGTGTACTGGGATGGTTCTAGTGGGTTACAGCAGATTAGTGTGCTGGGATAGTTCTAGTGGGTTACAGTAGGTTAGTATGCTGGGGTGGTTCTAGTGGGTTACAGTAGATTAGTATGCTGGGATGGTTCTAGTGGGTTATAGTAGATTAGTATGCTGGGATGGTTCTAGTGGGTTACAGTAGATTAGTATGCTGGGATGGTTCTAGTGGGTTACAGTAGATTAGTATGCTGGGATGGTTCTAGTGGGTTACAGTAGATTAGTATGCTGGGATGGTTCTAGTGGGTTACAGTAGATTAGTATGCTGGGATGGTTCTAGTGGGTTACAGTAGATTAGTATGCTGGGATGGTTCTAGTGGGTTAGACAGGTTAGTGTGCTGGGATGGTTCTAGTGGGTTAGACAGGTTAGTATGCTGGGATGGTTCTAGTGGGTTAGACAGGTTAGTATGCTGGGATGGTTCTAGTGGGTTAGACAGGTTTGTATGCTGGGATGGTCCTAGTGTGTTAGACAGGTTAGTATGCTGGGATGGTTCTAGTGGGTTAGACAGGTTAGTATGCTGGGATGGTTCTAGTGGGTTAGACAGGTTAGTATGCTGGGATGGTTCTAGTGGGTTAGACAGGTTAGTGTGCTTAGTATGCTAGTGGGTTACAGTAGGTTAGTATGCTGGGATGGTTCTAGTGGGTTAGACAGGTTAGTATGCTGGGATGGTTCTAGTGGGTTAGACAGGTTAGTATGCTGGGATGGTTCTAGTGGGTTAGACAGGTTAGTGTGCTGGGATGGTTCTAGTGGGTTAGACAGGTTAGTATGCTGGGATGGTTCTAGTGGGTTAGACAGGTTAGTGTGCTGGGATGGTTCTAGTGGGTTAGACAGGTTAGTATGCTGGGATGGTTCTAGTGGGTTAGACAGGTTAGTGTGCTTGCAACACATGGGTTGACGGTTTCATTCCCTCATGGGAAACAAATAGTAAATATACTGTATGTGTCACTGTCACCTGTAGGTGCTTGTAGATGGAAACATAAGCTGTGTTTTAATACTCATACCAACCGCACTAACCGTACTATTTGTGACGTGAATTGAGTATATAGTATGCTTATTGGTCATAGTATGGATATAGTTAGCATGCCAAAAGTTCCCGGATGTGATACTAAATTCGCCAAAATATGAAGTATACACGCAGAGGACATCATTTCTGTACTTTAGTGCCCATAATAAAATTCTTCAGGAAATGGGCGTGGCTTCACAACGTTTCCAGATTTGAAGAAAATGGCGGAAAATGTGCAGCTGAAGTACGAGGGCGGATACAAATTCATTGCTTTAACTAATTATGACAAATGTTAAGAAAATGTTGAGCAATGTAATAAAGTAATGACTTTTCAAATAAGACAATTTGTTAGCTACGCTATCCTTACGAACCACATAGCGTATCATTACAGCAGTATGTACCAGTATGTTGTTAGCTAGCTACCTAACGTTAGTTGGCTACTTATACATCAAACTTGCCAATATATTAAGATGGCATATCCAAGATGGCGTAGCAGTGCAGACGTGTTTGTCGTTGTCCCATGTAAATGTATTCTTTTTTTGTCTTTTTTGTATATATTTCAATATATGTCAATCTCTTTTTCCATTTTTAATTAAAATATACCTTCTGGCAACCCGTCTCACCCAATGTGATACGGATCCGCTATTTTTAGACCTTATAGCTAGAACCTCCATCAGAAGCTAGCCATCAGATGCTAACCAACTAATTAGCTACTAGCTATTTAGTCATTGCTAGCCACTGCTAGCAGCTTTTACCTCTAGCTCAGACACCAGCCGCTTTTACCCTGGATAATACCCGCCAGTCTGCACAACGCCAGTCTGCACAGCGCGATATCAACCCTGTGCATATCAGGACTGCTTTTCTCCACCATTACTCCAGATTACTCCATTACTGGACCATTATTCCAGATCCTCTCAGCTAGCTTGCTGCTACCGAGTGGCCTAGCCCCAAAGCTAGCCTTTGAACCAGACCCATCTCCCAGCCTGCTCAGTGGACCCTATGATCACTCGGCTACACAGCTGATGCCTCCCGAACTCTTCACTAACACGACTAGAAGCCACTACATCGCCAGATTCCTGCCGTAAGCTCTGGACCTTTGCATCGGATCATCGCAACTACCTAGCTGCTACCGAGTGGCCATAGTGGCTAACGCCCTTGTCCCGAAGCTAGCACCAGTTAGCCTTGAACCAGGCACATCTCCCGGCTAGCAAACGATATTGCTCCAGCTACATTACCTCTTTTGCCAATTGGCCTGGACCCTTTGTCGACACGGAGCCCCGCAGATCCATCACGATTGGTCTGAAGACATAATTCCATCCGATGTGCCCTCAACCGGTCAATGAAGATGCTTCTGCTATCCCCGGCCTGCTAACTTATGAACGCTGTGTCTCCCACTTGCTAGCATAGTAACGACTTCCCTGTTTCATCTATAGCTGTTCACTGGACCCTATGATCACCTGGCTACATAGCTGATGCCTGCTGGACTGTTCATCAATCACGGTACTCCATTTTGTTTGTTTTGTTTATCTGTCGGCACTAGCCTCGAACTCAGGCCCTGTGTGTAGTTAACTGACCCTCTCTGCCCATTCATCGCCATTTTACCTGTTGTTGTTGTCTTAGCTGATTAGCTGTTGCTGTCTTACACATTGTCTTAGCTAGCTCTCCCAATCAACACCTGCGATTGCTTTATGCCTCGCTTTATATCTCTCTCTAATGTCAATATGCCTTGTATACTGTTGTTTAGGGTAGTTATCATTGTTTTATTTTACTGCGGAGCCACTAGCCCCACTCAACATACCTCAGAGAGCTCTTTTGTCCCACCTCCCACACATGGGGTGACCTCACCTAGCATAACTAGTATCTCCAGAGATGCAACCTCTCTTATCGTCACTCAATGCCTAGGTTTACCTCCATAGTACATTATGCCCTGAATCTATTCTACCACGCCCAGAAATCGGCTCCTTTTATTCTCTGTCCCCAACACACTAGACGACCAGTTTTGATAGCCTTTAGCCATACCCTCATCCTACTCCTCCTCTGTTCCTCGGGTGATGTGGAGGTTAACCCAGGCCCTGTGTGTCCCCAGGCGCTCTCATTTGTTGACTTCTGTAACCGTAAAAGCCTTGGTTTCATGCATGTTTACATGAGAAGCCTCCTCCCTAAGTTTGTTTTACTCACTGCTTTAGCACACTCAACCAACCCTGATGTCCTTGCCGTGTCTGAATCCTGGCTTAGGAAGGCTACCAAAAATTCTAAGGGAGGAGTTGCAATCTACTGCTGAGATAGCCTGCAAAGTTCTGTCATACTTTCCAGGTCTATGCCCAAACAGTTCAAGCTTCTATTTTTTTTTTTTTTGTCTCTCACTGTTGCCGCCTGTTATAGACGCCCCTCAGCTCCCTGCTGTGCCCTGGACACCATATGTGAATTGATTGCCCCCCATCTATCTTCAGAGTTCGTGCTGTAGGTGACCTAAACTGGGATATGCTTAACACCCCGGCCATCCTACAATCTAAGCTAGATGCCCTCAATCTCACACAAATCATCAAGGAACCCACCAGGTACAACCCTAAATCCGTAAACATGGGCACCCTCATAGATATCATCCTGACCAAATTGCCCTCCAAATACACCTCTGCTGTTTTCAATCAGGATCTCAGTGATCACTGCCTCATTGCCTGCATCAGTTATGGGTCCACGGTCAAACGACCACCCCTCATCACTGTCAAATGCTCCCTAAAACACTTCTGCGAGCAGGCCTTTCTAATCGACCTGGCCCAGGTATCCTGGAAGGATATTGAACTCATCCCGTCAGTTGAGGATGCCTGGTTGTTCTTTAAAAGTCATTTCCTCAAGATCTTAAATAAGCATGCCCCTTTCAAAAAATGTAGAACTAAGAACAGATATAGCCCTTGGTTCACTCCAGACCTGACTGCCCTTGACTAGCACAAAAACATCCTGTGGCGTACTGCACTAGCATCGAATAGTCCCTGCGATATGCAACTTTTCAGGGAAGTCAGGAACCAATACACACAGTCAGTTCAGAAAGCAAAGGCTAGCTTTTTCAAACAGAAATTTGCATCCAGTAGCTCTAACTCCAAAAAGTTCTGGAACACTGTAAAGTCCTTGGAGAATAAGAGCACCTCCTCCTAACTGCCCACTGCACTGAGGCTAGGAAACACTGTCACCACCGATAAATCCACAATAATCGAGAATTTCAATAAGCATTTCTCTACGGCTGGCCATGCTTTCCTCCTGGCTACCCCAACCCCGGCCAACAGCTCCGCACCCCCCACAGCTACTTGCCCAAGCCTCCCCAGTTTCTCCTTCACCCAAATCCAGATAGCAGATATTCTGAAAGAGCTGCAAAACCTGGACCCGTACAAATCAGCTCGGCTAAACAAAAATGATCCGCCGCCATTGTTGCAACCCCTATTACTAGTCTGTTCAACCTCTCTTTCGTATCGTCCAAGATTCCTAAAGATTGGAAAGCTGCCGCGGTCATCCCCCTCTTCAAAGGGGGAGACACTCTAGACCCAAACTGTTACAGACCTATATCCATCCTGCCCTGCCTTTCGAAAGCCAAGTTAACAAACAGATCACTGACCATTCCGAATCCCACCGTACTTTCTCCGCTGTGCAATCCGTTTTTCGAGCTGGTCACGGGTGCACCTCAGCCACACTCAAGGTACTAAACGATATCATAACCGCCATCGATAAAAGACAGTACTGTGCAGCCGTCTTCATCGACCTGACCAAGGCTTTCGACTCTGTCAATCACCGTATTCTTATCGGCAGACTCAACAGCCTTGGTTTCTCAAATGACTACCTCGCCTGGTTCACCAACTACTTCTCAGACAGAGTTCAGTGTGTCAAATCGGAGGGCCTGTTGTCCGGACCTCTGGCAGTCTCTATGGGGGTACCACAGGGTTCAATTCTTGGGCCGACACTTTTCTCTGTATATATCAATGATGTCGCTCTTCCTGCGGGTGATTCCTTGATCCACCTCTACGCAGACGACACCATTCTGTATACATCCGGCCCTTCTTTGGACACTGTGTTAACTTCTTTGGGGTAGGGGGCAGTATTTTCACGTCCGGATGAAAAGCGTGCCCAGAGTAAACGGCCCGCTACTCAGCCATAAAAGCTAGAATATGCATATCATTAGTAGATTTGGATAGACAACACTCTGAAGTTTCTAAAACTGCTTGAATGATGTCTGTGAGTATAACAGAACTCATATGGCAGGCAAAAACCTAAGAAAAAATCCAACCAGGAAGTGGGAAATCTGAGGTTGGTTGATTTTCAACTCAGCCCCTATTGAAGATACAGTGGGATATTGGTCATGTTGCACTTCCTAAGGCGTCCACTAGATGTCAACAGTCTTTAGAACCTTGTCTGATGCTTCTACTGTGAAGTGGGGCCGAATGAGAGGGGATTGAGTAAGGTCTACCATGAGCTGAACATGCGCTGACCATGCGCGTTCTTGTGAGAGCGAGCTCTGTTCCATCGCACTTCTGTAGACAAAGGAATTCTTTGGTTGGAACATTATTGAAGAATTATGTTAAAAACATCCTAAAGATTGATTCAATACTTCGTTTGTCATGTTTTTACGGACTGTAATATAACTTTTTACAACTTTTCGTCCGTACTTTCCGCTGGACTTGCACGCGCGTCGTGAGTTTGGAATGTGTACTGAACGCTAAAACAACAAGGAGGAATTTGGACATAACATAACACATGGAACTGGGATTCCTGGGAGTGCATTCTGATGAAGATCGTCAAAGGAAAGTGAATGTTTATAATGTTATTTCTGACTTCTGTTGACTGCACAATATGGCGGATATATTTTTGTCTTGATTGGGCTCTGAGCGCCGACCTCAGATTATTGCATGGTTTGCTTTTTCCGTAAAGCTTTTTTGAAATCTGACACAGCGGTTGCATTAAGGAGAAGTGCATCTAAAGTTCCATGCATAACACTTGTATTTTCATCAACATTTATTATGAGTATTTCTGTAAATTGATGTGGCTCTCTGCAAAATCACCGGATGTTTTGGAACTACTGAACGTAACGCGCCAATGTAAACTCAGATTTCTGGATAAAATATGAACTTTACCGAACAAAACATACATGTATTGTGTAACATGACGTCCTATGAGTGTCATCTGATGAAGATCATCAAAGGTTAGTGATTCATTTGATCTATATTTCTGCTTTTTGTGAATCCTCTCTTTGGCTGGAAAAATGGCTGTGTTATTCTGTGAATAGGCACTCACCTAACATAATCGTTTGGTTTGCTTTCGTCGTAAAGCCTTTTTGAAATCGGACACTGTGGCTGGATTTACAACAAGTGTATCTTTAAAATGGTGTAAAATACATGTATGTTTGAGGAATTTTAATGATGGGATTTCTGTTGTTTTGAATTTGGCGCCCTGCAGTTTCACTGGCTGTTGACAAGGTGGGACGCTACCGTCCCACGTACCCTAGAAATGGTTTTAACAAACCTCCAGACGAGCTTCAATGACATACAACACTCCTTCCGTGGCCTTCAACTGCTCTTAAACGCTAGTAAAACTAAATGCATGCTCTTCAACCGATCACTGCCCGCACCCGCCCACCTGAGTAGCATCACTACTCTGGACGGTTCTGACTTAAAATATGTTAACAACTACAAATACCTAGGTGTCTGGCTAGACTGTAAACTCTCCTTCCAGACTCATATTAAGCATCTCCAATCTAAAATTAAATCTAGAATTGGCTTCCTATTTCACAAAAAAGCCTACTTCACTCACGCTGCCAAACATACCCTCATGAAACTGACTATCCCAAACACTCTACTCAGCAAACTGGATGCAGTCTATCACAGTGCCATCCGTTTTGTCACCAAAACCCCATATACCACCCACCACTGTGACTTGTATGCTCTCGTCGGCTGGCCCTTGCTTCATATTCGTTGCCAGACCCACTGGCTCTAGGTCATCTATAAGTCTTTGCGAGGTAAACTTCCGCCTTATCTCAGCTCACTGGTCACCATTACAACACCCACCTGTAACACGCGCACCAGCAGGTATATCTCACTGGTCATCCCCAAAGCCAACACCCACTTTGGCCGCCTTTCCTTACAGTTCTCTGCTGCCAATGACTGGGAACGAATTGCAAAAATCGCTGAAGTTGAAGACTAACTAACTTTAAGCATCAGCTGTCTGAGCAGCTTACCGATCGCTGCAGCTGTACATAGCCCATCTCCAAATAGCCCACCCAACTACCTCCACATCCCCATATTGTTTTTATTTACTTTTTCGCTCTTTTGCACACCAGCATTTCTACTTGCACATCATCATCTGCACATCTATTACTTCAGTGTGAATTTGCTAAATTGTAATTACTTCGCTACTATGGCCTATTTATTGCCTTACCTCCTAACTCCATTTGCGCACGCTGTATATAGAGTTTTCTATTGTGTATTGACTGTACTTTTGTTTATCCTATGTGTAACTGTGTTGTTTTTTGTCGCACTGCTTTGCTTTATCTTGGCCAGGTCGCAGTTGTAAATGAGAACTTGTTCTTGTAGGAGTTAGTACTTAGACATATAGAGACAGATATCACACTATTAAGCAAAAGACAGGTGTACATTAGAATATAAGAGGAGAAGGCAATTCGTGAGTGCATTTGCCATTCTGGTAAAAACAGGAATCTAAGACATAACAGACATAATGGCCAAAGCCATAAAAAGCATAAAGGCTTAGGGTAAAAAGGAAGAGGCGACACTTAAAGTACATTGTCTATTGTCTAGGACAGGAAACTAAAGCAAGGCCATAAGTGCATAGAATGGCTGGACATACCGAGGTCAGAGGGACACACAAAGGAGGGGGCCAGCCAAATGACCAACAGATGGACTATAGGCATAATACATATTTATTTTAGGACACTGAGAGGGTCCTGGCACCATTGTAATCTAATCAAGAGCGGATACAGGCGTTATTGGGCATGAACAAGCAGGAAGTCTAAAATGAGAGATATGGGATGGACTCATTTGATGTGTGTGTATAAGAACAGAGCCAGTGCTTATGGAAGTTGGTCTTTTCCGCGGACTGACACGGCTTCTGATATTTTATATTGAAAGCCTATATTGAATTTACAAGTCTTGTAAGAGTGTTATATTTCTGAGACGATTATCCACGACATTCTCAACTGGCCTACCTGGTTAAATAAAGGTGAAAATAAATAAATAAAAATAAACTATAGGCTATCTAACTACCTAACGATTATTGACTTGATTATTCCCGTCATTCTTAGCTTAGCTAAATGGTATAGTAGTTGTGCGTTCTCAATGGACATTCGGGTGTTTTCGTAAATTCGCTCTGGCTATCTATTCAGATTTCAGAGCACTCTTGTCTGAGTCTACCAGAGCGCAGAATAACGAATTTACGAGCGCTCAACACCCGTTGAATATGGCCGGTGTTAATAAACGTAGGCAAAAAAGCGTAATTAAATGATTGCCAGCAGCACAGTTGCAGTCACTAACGCTCTGGATAACATGAAAACTGCCTAACCAGCTCTGCCAGGGCGAGTAAAATGGCCAGAGTGGTCTCATTTGTGTCTGGAAGTAGCTAGCAAGCTAGCCAACGTTAGCTTGGGTGCTTGACTGCCGTTGTAAGGTCAGAACGCTCAAATCAACCCTACTCCTCTGAATTTACAAACGGACAATCTGACAACGCTATGAATTTACGAGCGCACTCTGGCACTCCAGCTTGAATTTAAGAACACACCCGAAGTTGTAAAATGTCTAAGTAGTAATTTGTTATGCTAGCAAGAGGTTGCAAAGCAACAACATTAACTTCCGGTAGACAGGCGAAGAGCTAGTACGCTCAACTGAAAGCATACTGTTATTTTACAGTATACTAAAATGAACTAATAGTATAGTCGTGGCCAAACATTTTGAGAATGACACAAATATTAATTTTCACAAAGTCTGCTGCCTCAGTTTGTATGATGGCAATTTGCATATACCCAGAATGTTATGAAGAGTGATCAGATGAATTGCAATTAATTGCAAAGTCCCTCTTTGCCATGCAAATGAACTGAATCCCCCAAAAACATTTCCACTGAATTTCAGCCCGGCCACAAAAGGACCAGATGGCATCATGTCAGTGATTCTCTCGTTAACACAGGTGTGAGTGTTGACGAGGACAAGGCTGGAGATCACTCTGTCATGCTGATTGAGTTCGAATAACAGACTGGAAGCCTCAAAAGGAGGGTGATGCTTGGAATCATTGTTCTTCCTCTGTCAACCATGATTACCTGCAAGGTGCCGTCATCATCGCTTAGCACAAAAAGGGCTTCACAGGCAAGGATATTGCTGCCAGTGAGATTGCACCTAAATCAACCATTTATCGGATCATCAAGAACTTCAAGGAGAGCGGTTCAATTGTTGTGAAGAAGGCTTCAGGGCACCCAAGAAAGTCCAACAAGCGCCAGGACTGTCTCCTAAAGTTGATTCAGCTGCGGGATTGTGACACAACCAGTACCGAGCTTGCTCAGGAATGGCAGCAGGCAGGTGTGAGTGCATCTGCACGCACAGTGAGGCGAAGACTTTTGGAGGATGGCCTGGTGTCAAGAAGGGCAGCAAAGAAGCCACTTCTCTCCAGGAAAAACATCAGGGACAGACTGATATTCTGCAAAAGGTACAGGGATTGGACTGCTGAGGACTGGGGTAAAGTCATTTTCTCTGATGAATCCCCTTTCCGATTGTTTGGGGCATCCGGAAAAAAGCTTGTCCGGAGAAGACAAGGTGAGCGCTGCCATCAGTCCTGTGTCATGCCAACAGTAAAGCATCCTGAGACCATTCATGTGTGGGGTTGCTTCTCAGCCAAGGGAGTGGGCTCACTCACAATTTTGCCTAAGAACACAGCCATGAATAAAGAATGATACCAACACATCCTCCGAGAGCAACTTCTTCCAACCATCCAGGAACAGTTTGCTGACGAACAATGCCTTTTCCAGCATGATGGTGCACCTTGCCATAAGGCAAAAGTGATAACTAAGTGGCTCGTGAACAAAACATCAATATTTTGGGTCCATGGCCAGGAAACTCCCCAGACCTTAATCCCATTGAGAAATTGTGGTCAATCCTCAAGAGGCGGGTGGACAAACAAAAACCCACAAATTATGAGAAACTCCAAGCATTGATTATGCAAGAATGGACTGCCATCAGTCAGGATGTGGCCCAAAAGTTAATTGACAGCATGCCAGGGCGGATTGCAGAGGTCTTGAAAAAGAAGGGTCAACAATGCAAATATTGACTCTCTGCATCAACTTCATGTAATTGTCAATAAAAGCCTTTGACACTTATGAAATGCTTGTAATTATACTTCAGTATTCCATAGTAACATCTGATAAAAATATCTAAAGACATTGAAGCAGCCAACTTTGTGAAAATTTATATTTATGTCATTCTCAAAACTTTTGGCCACTACTGTATATAGTATGTAGTATATACTCATTAAGTATACAGTATGTTAGTATGGGTATTCAGACACAGCTATAACCTACAAGCTAAATTACTCTATGGTCGCTGTGATGGGAAAGAGGATATGACAAGAACTAATTAAAACTAATTATATTATAACTTTCTGAATGCTGTGTCAGGTGTGTGTGTGTGTGTGTGTGCCTCTATGTGTGTGTGTGTAGTCAGGGGTGTGTATGTACAGTCCAGTCTTGGTGCCTCACTCACCCAGAAGCTCCTTACGGGTGCGGCTGGCGATTTCTTTGATCTCCATGCGGGACAGAGACAGGGTGTGTGAGGACCCCTGCATGAGGGCCCCCGCGGGGGCTATCAGGCCCGTCACCACCTTGTTGACCAGCGGGGACTTAAGGGGCCTCTCGATGCTGCGGCCCACTAGGTTACTCAGTGGGATCTTGAAGATGTGCTTACACTGTGTCTCACCTGGAGGGTGAAAAGCAGAGATACAGAGAGAGTGGGGATAGATGGAGAAGGAGAGATACAGAGAGAGTGGGAATGGATGGAAAAGGAGAGATACAGAGAGAGTGGGGATAGATGGAGAAGGAGAGATACAGAGAGAGTGGGAATGGATGGAAAAGGAGAGATACAGAGAGAGTGGGGATGGATGGAGAAGGAGAGATACAGAGAGTGGGGATGGATGGAGAAGGAGAGATACAGAGAGAGTGGGGATGGATGGAGAAGGAGAGATACAGAGAGTGGGAATGGATGGAAAAGGAGAGATACAGAGAGAGTGGGGATGGATGGAGAAGGAGAGATACAGAGAGAGTGGGAATGGATGGAGAAGGAGAGATACAGAGAGAGTGGGGATGGATGGAGAAGGAGAGATACAGAGAGTGGGGATGGATGGAGAAGGAGAGATACAGAGAGAGTGGGGATGGATGGAGAAGGAGAGATATAGAGAGTGGGAATGGATGGAAAAGGAGAGATACAGAGAGAGTGGGGATGGATGGAGAAGGAGAGATACAGAGAGAGTGGGGATGGATGGAGAAGGAGAGATACAGAGAGAGTGGGGATGGATGGAGAAGGAGAGATACAGAGAGAGTGGGGATGGATGGAGAAGGAGAGATACAGAGAGAGTGGGGATGGATGGAGAAGGAGAGATACAGAGAGAGTGGGGATGGATGGAGAAGGAGAGATACAGAGAGAGTGGGGATGGATGGAGAAGGAGAGATACAGAGAGAGTGGGGATGGATGGAGAAGGAGAGATACAGAGAGAGTGGGGATGGATGGAGAAGGAGAGATACAGAGAGAGTGGGGATAGATGGAGAAGGAGAGATACAGAGAGAGTGGGGATAGATGGAGAAGGAGAGATACAAAGAAAGGTATTGCGGTGAGAGAGAGACATCATTTCAACAACAGGCAACTTCAGGCAATGACGTTATGGAGACCTCCTTAGACTGATTAGTTTACCACACGCCCACGCACACACACACACACACACACACACACACACACACACACACACACACACACACACACACACACACACACACACACACACACTAGAGGAACATATGTGTAAGAACACGAACATGATCATGTCATGTTCCAATCAAGCCTCCTCTATCTAAACTGATTAATGACATGACTCAGTGACACAGTGTGCGATCGACTTATGAATTCATCATCATCGCCATTTCAAAACTGTGTAATATAATATGACTACTCAGTTACAGAAATTTACAGCTATCCATCAATTATTCAACGTTTGGGATCAATAATTAAATGACTGTTTGAGTCAGAGTAATTGGATACTTAACATCTTCGTAGCAGCACTGCATTCCAGTCTCTGTAGTCTGCTGTATTCCAGTCTCTATAGTCTGCTGTATTCCAGTCTCTATAGTCTGCTGTATTCCAGTCTCTGTAGTCTGCTGTATTCCAGTCTCTGTAGTCTGCTGTATTCCAGTCTCTATAGTCTGCTGTATTCCAGTCTCTATAGTCTGCTGTATTCCAGTCTCTATAGTCTGCTGTATTCCAGTCTCTGCAGTCTGCTGTATTCCAGTCTCTGTAGTCTGCTGTATTCCAGTCTCTATAGTCTGCTGTATTCCAGTCTCTATAGTCTGCTGTATTCCAGTCTCTGTAGTCTGCTGTATTCCAGTCTCTATAGTCTGCTGTATTCCAGTCTCTATAGTCGGCTGTATTCCAGTCTCTATAGTCTGCTGTATTCCAGTCTCTGTAGTCTGCTGTATTCCAGTCTCTGTAGTCTGCTGTATTCCAGTCTCTATAGTCTGCTGTATTCCAGTCTCTATCGTCTGCTGTATTCCAGTCTCTGTAGTCTGCTGTATTCCAGTCTCTGTAGTCTGCTGTATTCCAGTCTCTGTAGTCTGCTGTATTCCAGTCTATGTAGTCTGCTGTATTCCAGTCTCTATAGTCTGCTGTATTCCAGTCTCTATAGTCTGCTGTATTCCAGTCTCTATAATCTGCTGTATTCCAGTCTCTGTAGTCTGCTGTATTCCAGTCTCTGTAGTCTGCTGTATTCCAGTCTCTATAGTCTGCTGTGTTCCAGTCTCTTTAGTCTGCTGTATTCCAGTCTCTGTAGTCTGCTGTATTCCAGTCTCTATAGTCTGCTGTATTCCAGTCTCTGTAGTCTGCTGTGTTCCAGTCTCTGTAGTCTGCTGTATTCCAGTCTCTATAGTCTGCTATATTCCAGTCTCTGTAGTCTGCTGTATTCCAGTCTCTATAGTCTGCTGTATTCCAGTCTCTGTAGTCTGCTGTATTCCAGTCTCTGTAGTCTGCTGTATTCCAGTCTCTGTAGTCTGCTGTATTCCAGTCTCTGTAGTCTGCTGTATTCCAGTCTCTGTAGTCTGCTGTATTCCAGTCTCTATAGTCTTCTGTATTCCAGTCTCTGTAGTCTGCCATATTCCAGTCTCTGTAGTCTGCCATATTCCAGTCTCTGTAGTCTGCTGTATTCCAGTCTCTGTAGTCTGCTGTATTCCAGTCTCTGTAGTCTGCTGTATTCCAGTCTCTGTAGTCTGCTGTATTCCATCTCTATAGTCTGCTGCATTCCAGTCTCTGTAGTCTGCTGTATTCCAGTCTCTGTAGTCTGCTGTATTCCAGTCTCTGTAGTATGCTGTAACCAGTCTCTGTAGTCTGCTGTATTCCAGTCTCTATAGTCTGCTGTATTCCAGTCTCTGTAGTCTGCTGTATTCCAGTCTCTATAGTCTGCTGTATTCCAGTTTCTGTAGTCTGCTGTATTCCAGTCTCTGTAGTCTGCTGTATTCCAGTCTCTATAGTCTGCTGTATTCCAGTCTCTGTAGTCTGCTGTATTCCAGTCTCTATAGTCTGCTGTATTCCAGTCTATGTAGTCTGCTGTATTCCAGTCTCTGTAGTCTGCTGTATTCCAGTCTCTGTAGTCTGCTGTATTCCAGTCTCTGTAGTCTGCTGAATTCCATTCTCTATAGTCTGCTGTATTCCAGTCTCTGTAGTCTGCTGTATTCCAGTCTCTATAGTCTGCTGTATTCCAGTCTATGTAGTCTGCTGTATTCCAGTCTCTGTAGTCTGCTGTATTCCAGTCTCTGTAGTCTGCTGTATTCTAGTCTCTGTAGTCTGCTGAATTCCATTCTCTATAGTCTGCTGTATTCCAGTCTCTGTAGTCTGCTGTATTCCAGTCTCTATAGTCTGCTGTATTACAGTCTCTATAGTCTGCTGTATTCCAGTCTCTGTAGTCTGCTGTATTCCAGTATCTGTAGTCTGCTGTATTCCAGTCTTTGTAGTCTGCTGTATTCCAGTCTCTGTAGTCTGCTGTATTCCAGTCTCTATAGTCTGCTGTATTCCAGTCTCTGTAGTCTGCTGTATTCCAGTCTCTGTAGTCTGCTGTATTCCAGTCTCTGTAGTCTGCTGTATTCCAGTCTCTGTAGTCTGCTGTATTCCAGTCTCTGTAGTCTGCTGAATTCCAGTCTCTATAGTCTGCTGTATTCCAGTCTCTGTAGTCTGCTGTATTCCAGTCTCTATAGTCTGCTGTATTCCAGTCTCTGTAGTCTGCTGTATTCCAGGCTCTATATTTTGCTATATTCCAGTCTTTGTAGTCTGCTGTATTCCAGTCTCTGTAGTCTGCTGTATTCCAGTGTCTGTAGTCTGCTGTATTCCAGTCTCTGTAGTCTGCTGTATTCCAGTCTCTATATTTTGCTGTATTCCAGTCTTTGTAGTCTGCTGTATTCCAGTCTCTGTAGTCTGCTGTATTCCAGTCTCTGTAGTCTGCTGTATTCCAGTCTCTATAGTCTGCTGTATTCCAGTCTCTGTAGTCTTTTGTATTCCAGTCTCTATAGTCTGCTGTATTCCAGTCTCTATAGTCTGCTGTTACCCAGTCTCTGTAGTCTGCTGTATTCCAGTCTGTGTAGTCTGCTGTATTCCAGTCTCTATAGTCTGCTGTATTCTATTCTCTATAGCCTGCTGTATTCCAGTCTCTGTAGTCTGCTGTATTCCAGTCTCTATCATCTTCTGTATTCTAGTCTCTGTAATCTTCTGTATTCTAGTTTCTATAATCGCCTGTATTCTAGTCTCTATAGTCTGCTGTTTTCCAGTCTCTATAGTCTTCTGTATTCCAGTCTCTATAATCTTCTGTATTCTAGTCTCTATATTCTGCTGTATTCCAGTCTCTATCGTCTGCTGTATTCTAGTCTTTGTAGTCTGCTGTATTCCAGTCTCTGTAGTCTGCTGTAGTCCAGTCTCTGTAGTCTGTTGTATTCCAGTCTCTGTAGTCTGTTGTATTTCAGTCTCTGTAGACTGTTGTATTCCAGTCTCTGTAGTCTGCTGTATTCCAGTCTCTATAATCTGCTGTATTCCAGTCTCTACAGTCTGCTGTATTCCAGTCTCTATAGTCTTCTGTATTCTAGTCTCTATAACCTTCTGTATTCTAGTCTCTATAGTCTGCTGTATTCCAGTCTCTATCGTCTGCTGTATTCTAGTCTCTATAATATTCTCTATTCTAGTCTCTATAGTCTGCCTTATTCCAGTCACTGTAGTCTGCTGTATTCCAGTCTCTATAGTCTGCTGTATTCCAGTCTCTATAGTCTTCTGTATTCTAGTCTCTATAATCTTCTCTATTCTAGTCTCTATAGTCTGCTGTATTCCAGTCTCTATCGTCTGCTGTATTCTAGTCTCTATAATCTTCTGTATTCTAGTCTCTATAGTCTGCTGTGTTCCAGTCTCTACAGTCTGTTGTATTCCAGTGGTAGCTATAGCAGGGGTGGGCTCTTTAGGCACCCAACATGCCAAAAGAACGTTGCAAAACATTTTGTTACGTTTTGCCCTAATGAACATGATGCAGGTGTATTGGCTTGCAATGGTTAAATCTAACCATTAGGTGGCAGTGAATGCTCATATTCTAATGCAGCGTTTCACTAGATCAAGACAGGATGGCAATACTAACGCACACGCAGCTATGTGATTGTCTGATGCGATGGAAGGCTGCACTGCACCAAACAGACCGCCGTTCTGAAATGTCACGGGGTCAAAGGTGACGCAAACAGCATTCTGGGAGAAAAGGGGTCACTCCTTTTGTTATGACAGGTTCACTGACTCACTGTTACCGACCCCTCTCTCCCATAACAATACCAGACAGACAGAAATGTTAATAATAAACCAAATAGATATGAAATATACCAACAACAAAAAGCATGCAGCCATCTGGGATATATAATCGCGTGGATCTATATATTCCACATGCGTTTCTGCTCCAGGGTAAATGACCTAGAATCTAACAAAATAAAGGTTCCATAAGAGTTTTTGAATATTTGATTTGTTATGTTTTATAACTGTCCAATCCTCTAATCAGAATAGGATGTGATTCCATGATTAAACATGGTTCAGGATTGGTGGAATACTACTAGAGGTAGTTTGACTGTCCAATCCACACATCAGTCTCAGCATTTTGTATTCACATGTTACTGATGTCAACAAATCTGATCTCAAACTGAGCCAATTGTCTACCAGTGGAAAAGCAGCTCTCCCCATAGAGCAGAAACGGCAGGCATAGGCAGTCGGTTAGAGGATGGGATTTTTGTCAGCCCCCCCTCAATCTCTCCCTCCTTCCCCCTAGATTGTGGCACCTCTATTTAGACCACCACTCTGAATGGGAGAGGGGGTTTTGACAAAAGTTTCCATGGTGACAGTGCAATCTGTAAATCATGCTGCGGCAGACGTGTCTTCTCCTCCCCTCTGTCTCGCTCTCTCTTTCTCTCTTTTTCATTCCCCCTCCTCTCTCTCTCAAACATTCTCCCATCTCTCTCACACGCATACCTTTCTGAATCTACATCTCTCTCCCCTCTCTATCTCCCCTCTCTCTCCCCCTCTCTATCATCCATTTCTTCTTTCCTTTTTTACTTTTTCACTCTCTCCATTTCCCAGTCACTCTGACAGAGAGAAGGTGTGATGGGGAAGACAGAATGTTCACTTAACATTCAACTGACATTCAGTCAAACATGCCGCTTCATATAAAAACAACTGAAAGGTGAGTTATTTTCCGTGCATGTTAGTAGGGCAGCATGTGCAGCTAGATGAAGAGGGAGGGCTGTGTCCCAAATGGCACCTGATTCCCTATATAGTGCACTGCTTCTGACCAGGGGCCAGGGCTCTGGTCAGAAGTAGTGCACTATATAAGGAAAAGAATGCCATTTGGGACAAACCGGAGGAGCAGTGGGAGACTCCTTGAAGTACCTTCGGCATCCTTAGACATGTACAGGGATAGCTTGGTACCATAGGGGATCCGTATAGAATCTGAACCAGGGACCAGAACAAGGTTATGTAATACACACACACACTCTGGTATGACAGAACACACACATTCAGTAGTATTAACACCACCACCCCCAGAGCTGGAAAGATCAATGCTACAGGGATGTTAATGGTTGTAGTAGTGTTCCAAGACTAGAGTTGACCAATAGAAAAGAGAAGAAGGACCCGGTAGAAGATGGCAGAGTCTTAAAGGGGAACTCAAAAACTATCCTGTGGTATTTTGCATCATCATAATGATGTGGCAGGTGACACATTGCTTCTTGAAAGTCCAAGATCGTGAAAACTTGACTGCTGACATGCACAACATTTTGGAACTGTATCAACAATGGACGAATGAAAAAAAATACCAAAATATTGTTTTTGAGTGGAGTTCCCCTTTAACCTCTCAAAGTGCCCTCTATACTGTACTACACTCTAACCCCTCTAAAGCCCAGTTCAGGTCCCATGATATATACTACACCCTTCACCCTCTAAAGCCCAGTTCAGGTCCCATGATATATACTACACTCTAACCCATCTAAAGCCCAGTTCAGGTCCCATGATATATACTACACCCTTCACCCTCTAAAGCCCAGTTCAGGTCCCATGATATATACTACACCCTTCACCCTCTAAAGCCCAGTTCAGGTCCCATGATATATACTACACTCTACCCCCTCTAAAGCCCAGTTCAGGTCCCATGCTATATACTACACCCTTCACCCTCTAAAGCCCAGTTCAGGTCCCATGATATATACTACACCCTACCCCCTCTAAAGCCCAGTTCAGGTCCCATGATATATACTACACCGTGATTGGTTGCTTGGCGAGGCTTACCGTCTCCGAGCGGCGATGGGAACACGGGCATCTCGTAGCCGGTGGGCGTCTGTGGGGAACTCTGGGAACTGGTGTCCCGGGAGCTGCAGTTGGAGGCAGAGTTGACCGGAGCAGACGACACAAAGTAGATGTCTGACTGATGGAGGGAGAGGGAGAGATGAAGAGAGAGAGAGATGAAGAGAGAGAGAGAGATGAAGAGAGAGAGAGAGAGAGAGAGAGAGAGAGAGAGAGAGAGAGAGATGTTGGTTAGTGAAATAATGCCATCACCTGTCTTAGGTTCTGAACAAACCCAAACAGACAACTAGGAAAAGCTCAAACCAAATTTATTCACCCACTGGGTCCAACAGCTGCAAAGACAAAGCATCATTACACAATCACATATATTTATAACCTCCTACTAGGCTGGGTCAACTCCTTCCACATCTAGACATCCCTGTTGCTAGACAGGATTGTAATCATGGCCCTGCCTGATGCTTGAACCTTGGTGGGTGTGGAAGTGTATGTGTGTGAGATAGGACGGTAGTAGAAGGGTCGTTGGGGTGGGCCCTTCTGGCCCCCCTCCCAGATGTGTCTTGTCACTTCATCTGTTGACTTGACCTCGAGCTGAATTCCTCGCTGCTTCCTAGTTCTGCAGCTGTCCTGCCTTATCAGAGACAAACTATTACCCTTCACCTCCCTCCTTAGAAACATGTGAACAGAATATGAACTTTCTGTCTCACTCAGTAACTTTCCATACACCAAGTTCCTATCCACACTTCATTGACCCCAACATACACATTCCTTATACATGTAAAGTCATCAATAAGTTCTAGTATGGTAACATGTATCAGTCTATTTCAAGCTAGAATCCAACACCTGCTACAACATGATGAGGTAGTGTTTCATATTGTTGAATGGTACAGTCTGCATGTGTCCTTCTGTTGTGTATGAGTTGTGTGTTTGATAGTGTTTATGTGTGGTCCCTCTGGGATAATAAAGACTGATTGAAATAAGATTGCTGAGAATTTTGTTTCTAAAAACACACACACGCACACACACACACACACACTCACACACACACACCCACACACACACACACACACACACACACACACACACACACACACACACACACACACACACACACACACACACACACACACACACACATGCTCACAAACGGACACGCACATACAAGCTCGTGAACGCATGCACGCACACACACGTGGGTACACACACACACGCTTTCTCTCTCTCTTTTGTGTTGTGTAGGAAAAGCACTTTATAACTCAGATTCATTACCATCATGATTGGACACTTCCACCTGTCAATCAAACTCACCCTGGAGGCAGTCAGCTGGAGCTCTGGCACGACAGCTGTGTAGACCAGGTTACCGTTGACAACCAGCCGGATCTCAATGGAGTCAGTGGTAAAGGCCAAGATGTAGGGGAATGCACACACTAACACAACAACAACTTCCTGTTATTGAATAAAGAATTAACATCCCATGTGCTGACATAGTATAAGAAAAAGTGCATTTACAGACAGAACGGAGAATCAACAGTAATAATTAGTGCATGACTATGAAGTAATTATGATTCCAAAGCACAGCATCAACATTCTGAAGAACACCTGGCTAAATGGAGCTGATAGATTCGGATAGAGGGTTTGGATAGATAATGTCCTAATAAATTAATCCTAAGGGTAAAATTGGTTTGTCAAAGCAGCATGACAGTACAAACATAGACATACTAACATAAGAGAAACTGTAGCTTGTGTAATGTATCTTTAGCCAGCCATTCTCTGCTTTCATCATCAGAAACAAACACAGACACAAACAGACACAAACAAACACTCTGGACGACCTAGCCTGGGTGGCCACCCGCTGCATGTTACCATGGTGACGGGGCTCAGGCCAGGGCCGGAGGCTGGGCTGACCAAGGGAGGGAGCGGGGTGTGGGGAGGGGTAGGGTGGGGCTGCTGGTTGCTATGGTTACCAGTGCTACTCACCGATGGCGTTGGGCATCTGGTTCCAGCTGAAGTGTAAGTCAGAGGCGTTAGACTGGATCATAGGGGTGGACCCATTGAACGGACACACCTTCTTATAGGAACAGATATCTGGGGAACATATGAGATATACAGTATTAGAATGGATATATTAGTGACCCAATATGCCTTTATACCATGTCATTGTTAAGTAATTATAGGAACAAGTATCTGCACAGAAAGACGAGTTTAGAAACATAAGTCTAAATATAGAAACACAGTCGTTAACCTTGTATATATAGGAACCTTGTATATATAGGAACCTTGTATATATAGGAACCTTGTATATATAGGAACCTTGTATATATAGGAACCTTGTATATATAGGAACCTTGTATATATAGGAACCTTGTATATATAGGAACCTTGTATATATAGGAACCTTGTATATATGCGTGTTGAGGACAATGGATAATATATATTCAAACGTTACTACACCCTCAGAAATAAAGGTTTAGACTTGATCCTAAAGGAGTACAACCGCTGGTCCCTGGGGTGGAATCTCACTGTAAGGAATCTCCTTTGTACTTTTAGTAATAGGTGCATAATTGTACCCCAGTTCATACCTCAGAGAGTACCTTCCTCCACAGGTACAAAAGCATGCTTTTTGCCTTTATATCGTAACGATACAGTGACAAAGCAATATGTTCTCTATAAGTGACAAACAAGCACTTTTACTCATGATTGGCCAAAAATAACTAATGACTGCCACACCCCCACTAAGCCACGCCTCCAATCTCATTTTCCAGTGTGCCTTGCCTCTGAGGTTATCAACCATGACTGTATTTGTTAGTGACAGATACATGGTTGTTGAATTAGTTCATTTTCAGTCCTGTGGCCTTCACCAAGTGAATTCCAAGGTGTATGTTATCATTATAATTAAACTCTTCATAAGGCCTTATTTTGAGGGGTAGTTTTACCCTAATACAGCCTACAAGTATTAGGGTAATATATGGGGTACAAAAATGTACCATTATACTCTTTATTCGCACATGTACCCTAAAAGGTACCGAACAGTACCGTGTGACATCATTATGTGTACCTCTGAAGGTACATTATATGTATTTTAATATTTTTTTATAACCCAACTAACAATACCGTACCGTTATTTTCTAAGAGTGTAGAGTGTAGAAATACCCCAGATAAATGGAGACTCACAATTGTAACACAACAAAAGACCAGCCTCCCCATCCTCGTACACATCGATGGCTGCCACAAAGTTGACCTGTGTGCACATGGCAGAGAAGAGCACTGTATTGAATTCATTCTACTCAATTGTCATTCATTGGTCCATCTTTAACTGTTCTCCTCTAAACTGTAACTCTTCCCCTTCATTGTTGAGCTCTCTTCTCAGTCAACCAACCAGGTAAGTGGAAGGTAATGTAAATAACACCATAAATCATATTGTTAGGAGGTCTCACCCGGTTGGCGTCTACGTGGTGTAGCCTGTATGCGTCCCCGGTGCTCTCGTTGATCAGGTCAAACTGGTGTTTGTAGGCCACACAGATCATGTTGTCGTTCTCCCCTGTAGGACCGTCCACTAGGGCCATGACTACTGGAGGGTCACACAGACAGATCTCCTGGGGGGGGGGCAGGTCAGGAGGGGGGACAGGTCAGGAGGGTGGGCCTCACACAGGTGTGTGTGTGTGTGTGTGTGTGTGTGTGTGTGTGTGTGTGTGTGTGTGTGTGTGTGTGTGTGTGTGTGTGTGTGTGTGTGTGCGTGTGTGTGAATGCATGCCTGTGTGCATGGCTATGAGCCTCTCCTCATTCACTAGATCCCTTAGCTGTGGTAAAATGCTGACATTCTCTTGCTGCTGCATTACAGCAGCTATGGAATAGCTCAAAAAGTTCTCCAGCTGCACCACTGAGAGCATCTTAACTGGCTGCATCCCCGCTTGGTATGGCAAAGGCACCGCCCTTGACCGCAAAGCTCTACAGAGGGTGGTGCGGACAGCCCAGTACATCACTGGGGCCGAACTCCCTTCCACCCAGGACCTCTTTATCAGCCGGTGTTAGAGGAAGGCCCGAAAAATTGCCAAAGACTCCAGCCACCCAAGCCATAGACTGTTCACTCTTTTACCGTCCAGCAAACGATACCGGAGCATCGGCTCTCAGACGAACAGGCTCCAAGACAGCTTCTACCCACAAGCCATAAGACTGTTAAATAGCCAGACTGCTAAACAGCCTAAATATTCAATGAACGGTACCTGAACTATCTGCACTGACCCTATGCACACTCACTAGACTATACACACCATGTGCACACTCACTAGACTATACACACCCTATGCACACTCACTAGACTATACACACCCTATGCACACTCACTAGACTATACACACCATGTGCACACTCACTAGACTATACACACCCTATGCACACTCACTAGACTATACACACCCTATGCACACTCACTAGACTATACACACCATGTGCACACTCACTAGACTATACACACCCTATGCACACTCACTAGACTATACACACCCTATGCACACTCACTAGACTATACACACCCTATGCACACTCACTAGACTATACACACCCTATGCACACTCACTAGACTATACACACCCTATGCACACTCACTAGACTATACACACCATGTGCACACTCACTAGACTATACACACCTTATGCACACTCACTAGACTATACACACCCTATGCACACTCACTAGACTATACACACCCTATGCACACTCACTAGACTATACACACCCTATGCACATTCACTAGACTATACACACCCTATGCACACTCACTAGACTATACACACCCTATGCACATTCACTTGACTATACACACCCTATGCACACTCACTAGACTATACACACCCTATGCACATTCACTAGACTATAAACACCCTATGCATATTCACTAGACTATACACACCCTATGCACATTCACTAGACTATACACACCCTATGCACATTCACTAGACTATACACACCCTATGCACATTCACTAGACTATACACACCATATACACACTCACTAGACTATACACACCATATACACACTCACTAGACTATACACACCCTATGCACACTCACTAGACTATACACACCCTATGCACATTCACTAGACTATAAATACCCTATGCACATTCACTAGACTATACACACCCTATGCACATTCACTAGACTATACACACTATATACACATTCACTAGACTATACACATCCTATGCACACTCACTAGACTATACACACCCTATGCACACTCACTAGACTATACACACCCTATGCACATTCACTAGACTATACACACCCTATGCACATTCACTAGACTATACACACCATATGCACACTCACTAGACTATACACACCCTATGCACATTCACTAGACTTTACACATCATATACACACTCACTAGACTATACACACCCTATGCACATTCACTAGACTATACACACCCTATGCACATTCACTAGACTATACACACTATATACACACTCACTAGACTATACACACCATATACACATTCACTAGACTATACACACCCTATGCACACTCACTAGACTATACACACCCTATGCACACTCACTAGACTATACACACCCTATGCACATTCACTAGACTATACACACCCTATGCACATTCACTAGACTATACACACCCTATGCACACTCACTAGACTATACACACCCTATGCACACTCACTAGACTATACACACCCTATGCACACTCACTAGACTATACACACCCTATGCACATTCACTAGACTATACACACCATATACACACTCACTAGACTATACACACCATATACACACTCACTAGACTATACACACCATATACACACTCACTAGACTATACACACCATATACACACTCACTCACACACACTACATTGACACTCCCACACAAAACTCCCACACACACACACACACACACACACACACACACACACACACACACACACACACACACACACACACACACACACACACACACACACACACACACACACACACACACACACACACACACACACACATGGATACAACACAACACAAACACACATACATACACATTACACACACACACTTTTACACATCATTTTCTGCTGCTACTCTGTTATTTATTTTACTTTTATTATTATCTATCCTGTTGCCTAGTCACTTTACCCTGCCTTCATGTACATATCTACCTCATATACCTTATTATTATCTATCCTGATGCCTAGTCACTTTACCCTGCCTTCATGTACATATCTACCTCAAATACCTTATTATTATCTATCCTGTTGCCTAGTCACTTTACCCTGCCTTCATGTACATATCTACCTCAAATACCTTATTAGTATCTATCCTGATGCCTAGTCATGTTACCCTGCCTTCATGTACATATCTACCTCAAATACCTTATTATTATCTATCCTGATGCCTATTATCTTTACCCTGCCTTCATGTACATATCTACCTCAAATAACATATTATTATCTATCTTGATGCCTTGTCACGTTACCCTGCCTTCATGTACATATCTACCTCAAATACCTTATTATTATCTATCCTGATGTCTAGTCACGTTACCCTGCCTTCATGTACATATCTACCTCAAATACCTTATTATTATCTATCCTGATGTCTAGTCACTTTACCCTGCCTTCATGTACATATCTACCTCAAATAACATATTATTATCTATCCTGATGCCTTGTCACGTTACCCTGCCTTCATGTACATATCTACCTCAAATACCTTATTATTATCTATCCTGATGTCTAGTCACGTTACCCTGCCTTCATGTACATATCTACCTCAAATAACATATTATTATCTATCCTGATGCCTAGTCACTTTACCCTGCCTTCATGTACATATCTACCTCAAATACCTTATTATTATCTATCCTGATGCCTAGTCACGTTACCCTGCCTTCATGTACATATCTACCTCAAATACCTTATTATTATCTATCCTGATGCCTAGTCACGTTACCCTGCCTTCATGTACATATCTACCTCAAATAACATATTATTATCTATCCTGATGCCTATTATCTTTACCCTGCCTTCATGTACATATCTACCTCAAATACCTTATTATTATTTATCCTGATGCCTATTATCTTTACCCTGCCTTCATGTACATATCTACCTCAAATACGTCATATGTCTGCACATTGATCTGGTACTCCCTGTATATACAGTAACTCCACATTGATCTGGTACTGGTACTCCCTGTATATAGCTCCACATTGATCTGGTACTGGTTCTCCCTGTATATAGCTCCACATTGATCTAGTACTGGTTCTCCCTGTATATAGCTCCATATTGATCTGGTACTGGTACTCCCTGTATATAGCTCCACATTGATCTGGTACTGGTATTCCCTGTATATAACTCCACATTGATCTGGTACTGGTATTCTCTGTATATAACTCCATATTGATCTGGTACTGGTATTCCCTGTATATAACTCCACATTGATATGGTACTGGTACTCCCTGTATATAGCTCCACATTGATCTGGTACTGGTATTCCCTGTATGGAGCTCCACATTGATATGGTACTGGTACTCCCTGTATATAGCTCCACATTGATCTGGTACTAGTACTCTCTGTATATAGCTCCACATTGATCTGGTACTGGTATTCCCTGTATGGAGCTCCACATTGATCTGGTACTGGTACTCCCTGTATATAGCTCCACATTGATCTGGTACTAGTACTCTCTGTATATAGCTCCACATTGATCTGGTACTGGTATTCCCTGTATATAACTCCACATTGATCTGGTACTGGTACTCCCTGTATATAGCTCCATATTGATCTGGTACTGGTATTCCCTGTATATAACTCCACATTGATATGGTACTGGTACTCCCTGTATATAACTCCATATTGATCTGGTACTGGTACTCCCTGTATATAGCTCCACATTGATCTGGTACTGGTATTCCCTGTATATAACTCCACATTGATCTGGTACTGGTACTCCCTGTATATAGCTCCACATTGATCTGGTACTGGTACTCCCTGTATATAGCTCCACATTGATCTGGTACTGGTACTCCCTGTATATAACTCCATATTGATCTGGTACTGGTACTCCCTGTATATAACTCCATATTGATCTGGTACTGGTACTCCCTGTATATAGCTCCACATTGATCTGGTACTGGTACTCCCTGTATATAACTCCATATTGATCTGGTACTGGTACTCCCTGTATATAACTCCACATTGATCTGGTACTGGTACTCCCTGTATATAACTCCATATTGATATGGTACTGGTACTCCCTGTATATAACTCCATATTGATCTGGTACTGGTACTCCCTGTATATAGCTCCACATTGATCTGGTACTGGTAGTCCCTGTATATAACTCCACATTGATCTGGTACTGGTACTCCCTGTATATAACTCCATATTGATCTGGTACTGGTATTCCCTGTATATAACTCCATATTGATCTGGTACTGGTATTCCCTGTATATAACTCCATATTGATCTGGTACTGGTACTCCCTGTATATAGCTCCACATTGATCTGGTACTGGTACTCCCTGTATATAACTCCACATTGATCTGGTACTGGTACTCCCTGTATATAACTCCATATTGATCTGGTACTGGTACTCCCTGTATATAGCTCCACATTGATCTGGTACTGGTACTCCCTGTATATAGCTCCACATTGATCTGGTACTGGTACTCCCTGTATATAGCTCCACATTGATCTGGTACTGGTATTCCCTGTATATAGCTCCACATTGATCTGGTACTGGTACTCCCTGTATATAGCTCCACATTGATCTGGTACTGGTACTCCCTGTATATAACTCCACATTGATCTGGTACTGGTACTCCCTGTATATAGCTCCACATTGATCTGGTACTGGTACTCCCTGTATATAACTCCACATTGATCTGGTACTGGTACTCCCTGTATATAGCTCCATATTGATCTGGTACTGGTACTCCCTGTATATAACTCCACATTGATCTGGTACTGGTACTCCCTGTATATAGCTCCACATTGATCTGGTACTGGTACTCCCTGTATATAACTCCATATTGATCTGGTACTGGTACTCCCTGTATATAGCTCCACATTGATCTGGTACTGGTACTCCCTGTATATAACTCCACATTGATCTGGTACTGGTACTCCCTGTATATAGCTCCACATTGATCTGGTACTGGTACTCCCTGTATATAGCTCCACATTGATATGGTACTGGTACTCCCTGTATATAGCTCCACATTGATCTGGTACTGGTACTTCCTGTATATAGCTCCACATTGATCTGGTACTCCCTGTATATAGCTCCACATTGATCTGGTACTCCCTGTATATAACTCCACATTGATCTGGTACTGGTACTCCCTGTATATAGCTCCACATTGATCTGGTACTGGTACTCCCTGTATATAACTCCATATTGATCTGGTACTGGTACTCCCTGTATATAACTCCATATTGATCTGGTACTGGTACTCCCTGTATATAACTCCATATTGATCTGGTACTGGTACTCCCTGTATATAACTCCACATTGATCTGGTACTGGTACTCCCTGTATATAACTCCATATTGATCTGGTACTGGTACTCCCTGTATATAACTCCATATTGATCTGGTACTGGTACTCCCTGTATATAACTCCATATTGATCTGGTACTGGTACTCCCTGTATATAACTCCACATTGATCTGGTACTGGTACTCCCTGTATATAACTCCATATTGATCTGGTACTGGTACTCCCTGTATATAACTCCATATTGATCTGGTACTGGTACTCCCTGTATATAACTCCATATTGATCTGGTACTGGTACTCCCTGTATATAACTCCATTCTTGTGTATTTTATTTAAATCCTTCTTGTGTTACAATTTTTTTTCATTGGGAAAGGTTCGTAAGTAAGCATTTCACGGTAAAGTTTACACCAGTTGTGTTTGGCGCATGTGACAAATAAAATTAGATTGTATTTTACTTGGAAGGTATACTGATTATTGACTTGTTGAACTTTTTCAATCATTCCCCCCAAAAATGTGTAAGTGTTGTGTGTGTTTCTGTGTGCGATTAAACTGTGCGCGTGCGTCTGTAAGTGTCCACTTGTGTGTACAGTTTCTCTCACCCGTATGTACTGGAACTGGTCCACGGGTGAGTCGGTTGCAGCAGCGAGGGTGCCTAGGCCGTCGAGGCGGGGCTGTTTCCTGGTGATGAGGAGGAGCTTATTCCTGATGGCCGCCACGATCCTCAACTCTGACCCATGGTGGGTGTTGATGGAGTATAGGTGACACCCTGGGACAGGGAGAAAGGGGGAGGTGGAGAGAGTGGAAGAGAAAAGGCAGAGGAGGAGAGAGAGAGGATAAAGGTGTGTGTGAGAGAGAGAAAGAGAGGGGAAGAATATGTTTCAGTGGTTAGCTACAGTATGCAATAGAGCAATGGAATTATTACTATTATTATTACTATTATTACTATTATTACTATTATTATTACTATTATTACTATTATTACTATTATTATTACTATTATTACTATTATTACTATTATTATTATTACTATTACTATTATTATTACTATTATTATTACTATTATTATTATTATTACCATTACGGATTTTACTATTATTATTATTACTATTACTATTATTACTATTATTATTACTATTATTACTATTATTATTACTATTATTATTATTATTATTAGTATTACTATTATTATTACTATTATTATTACTATTATTACTATTATTACTATTATTATTCTATTATAGTATTATTATT